>NC_137650.1:8861575-8999075 GCF_963422515.1 Blennius ocellaris | reverse complement strand
GGCGCCGGAGAGAATAAGCCGAACTGGCTCGATGAAAACGACTAACTCTTATCAGGGCTCCGGCCTGGAGGGGCTTTTTTTTTTTCCTTTTCTTTTTTTTTCACTGTAGGATTGCCACCGTCTCTCTTTATAGATTGAGTAACTATGATCTTGCACACGAGCTTTAATTTATCTGGCAGCACGATCCGAGTAAGAAAATAAGACAAGCAACCTGCAAATACTCCTATTTGTGTTTCGCTCTCTTCTCCTGCACGTCTCTGTGTACAGTATGTCTGCACGGTGGACGGATTTTGGCCACGCGAGTGTGTAGCGGTGCCTGCAGCTCTTCTATCACGGTGTAATTGGTTTGCACCCTCATAAATAAATAAATGGGAAGTGATTCTCATGTTAGGCAAACAAAACAATCTCGCAAAAGTACTCCCTGTGCAGATGGAATCCACAGAGAAGTGGAGTGTCAACATTTGCCTGTGCTCTCTGTGAGAACGGTGGAGATTTAATTGGCTGCACAAACATAGGGTCATCTTGGCCATCTCTCAGCTAAACAGCTGTCGATTGGAAGGAGAAAAAGGGTCCCGTTTTTGCAGAAGATGCAGACTTTAAAATGATCAAGAAAAAGAAAAAAAAAAAACACTGGGAGAGAAAATGCACTGTTGATGTGGATGTGAAGAAATAGAGAAATGGAAGGAGGAAAAAAAAAAAAAGAGTACATCCATACACATGAACCCCACAAGAGAAAGTAAAACATCACAAGGGCACAACGGTACAATAGCACAGA
Source organism: Blennius ocellaris (assembly GCF_963422515.1). Classification (NCBI taxonomy): domain Eukaryota; kingdom Metazoa; phylum Chordata; class Actinopteri; order Blenniiformes; family Blenniidae; genus Blennius; species Blennius ocellaris. The sequence goes on along the minus strand of NC_137650.1, from coordinate 8,998,300 downwards.
GGGTTAAAGGCCACTTCCAGGTAAAAATCAACCAACCAATCAGCACGTCAGTTACAGGTACCAGCCAAGAAAAGGCACCGAATACTGCACTCCACAGACTGCCAATGTACAATATATATATATGGATATATATAAAAGGAGGGCAGAATATAGAGAGATAGAGTTCAGAGATATCAACCAACGCCACGTCATGCAACGCAGTCACAGTCCCACCACATGACGTCATCCAAAAGAAAATGACACCATGGGTTCAACTTACAGCTGTGGGAACTTGGCCCCATGAGGGAGGGGGGGGGGGGGGGGTGTGTGTGGCTATAGCGGAGAAAGGCCACCTCACACTGTGATTTGGCCGTGTCAGGTTGCCAGGTTGGTGGGGGTGCAAAAGAAGGAAAGACACAGTGGGATTTTCTTTTTTTCTCAAGTCAGAATTCAAAGCACCCTTTCCATATTTGTTCCACACACTCACTTATTCTGCCTGACAAATCAAATGAGGTTATTATGGTTATTACCATAAAACTGACAAAAACGAAATGACAAGTAAAACACAAATAACAGGACAAATAATCTTCAGCGCAGGGAAAATAGGCCTTTTTTTTTGCGTGTGCCTCCGAGTGGTGGTGAAATATTCTCAGACTGACAACATTTGCAGGTTAAAAGGTTGAATTGATGTTTTTTATATTCACAAAGATAACCCTTATGGCAGAAATGCATATTTCAGAAACTTGTCCTGTCTACAGTAATTGGATTTACCTTGCAATGTTTGCTATGAGGGTGGCATAGGTACAGGGAGCGCTGCGGCTTTTTTATTTTTTCCCCCTCTTTTGCATTGAGTTTATCTTTAAGACACAGAACGCAATTTCAGAGTAGCAGGGCTCCTGAGACCAGCAGAGGAGAATGCTGTCTGATCGTGTTTTTAATTCAACTTCAAAGCAAAATTGTCAGCGTTAGAGGGAGAAAAGGCGTCTGAAGCCATCTACATAATGAAGCTTTTACCTATAAGGAATACAGGCGGAAAGTCATCACTCAAGTTTCATCAAAGTTTGTCATCAAAATAACACAGTTGAGGGGGAATTTAGGACATGAAACAGTCAAGCTTCGTTTGTTTCTGTCATTTTTACACAAAAAGCCCATGTTTTCTCCATCGTTTTAACATGCATATGTATGTATACGTGCAATGTATGAAAATCAATCAAGCAAATGCATTTCGTTGGTACAAGATCCCTCATGATTTTCAGGAATCTATAAATATGGAGCCGCGATACAGAACTGGCTTCAGAAGCCCTGCTGGTGTCGGGCTTTTTTTCTCCTTTCTTTTCTTTAATGCTTTCATGGATTGGTCTTGGTTTTGGTTCATTGGTTTTTCCCTTAACTCAACAACACAAGTGGTGTAATAACAGAACAAAAACAGAGAGATGGATTGAACTGGACCAGAGACAAAGGAAGACATGGAAAAAACAAAACAAAGTACACTCACACACACACACACACACACACACACACACACACACACACACACACACACACACACACACACACACACACACACACACACACACACACACACACACACACACACTGATAAAGTGACACGATGTTGTTGTGGGAAATGTCTTTACTTGGAGGCATTCTGAGTATATCTCAATGACTGCCCTGTCATTCAGTGCTGTTGCAGGATATTTTCCATTTGTCCCTCATTGATGTGCTAATCCCCCCCCTCCCACACCACCACCACCACCAATGCCCCCCCCCCCCCTTCTCTTCTTAGTGTGTCTGCTTTGAAAGCTTCCCCTCAATTAGCAGGCCATCGCTCTATTCAAATGCTATCAGCGAACTGATAAAGGGCGCATCTATCATTTGGATTGCATACCACCTTCCATTAACGTCATCTTGTGGCTTTTAAAGAGTCAAATCTAAAACAAATAAATGGTTTCATCCCGCTTTTATTTATGGAGGAGCAGAATCCAGGCTTATGTTATTGTAATGAAAAGTTGTCCAGCCGGTTGGGTGTGGAGAGCATGCATTTATATTTTTTTTTTTTTTTGCACTGGCAGCTGCGTTTGTAACAGATGGGCAATGATTATTTGAATAAAGTGTGACACTGTGAAATTAGTCTATTGAGGGATGGCGCTACTTTAAACACAGTTTTGTTTTTTGTTTTTTATTGTTTTGCTTGAAAGCTCTGCCTTTCTAAGGATCAAGGAGCAAAGAACAGTTGACATATGAAAGCATCTTGAGGCACTAATGCATCACTGCAAATAGGACCAACAAGTGTCTCAAGATTGTTTCATCTGTTGAGAAATTGTGTTTCAAGATTGCAATTTTGAGAAATTTGTTTTACTGTTAAGTCCATATTGGCAACAGAAAAAAAAAAAGTCATTCTTTGATCAGAGAAAATTTCAATCGAGTCAAAAATCATTCCACACAACAAGAATATAACAAGAATTGCATCAGTTTCTTCTTGCCTCATGGCGGTCCTTCACTTTAAATTCAGCTGTTAAGCAGCACAATGAGAGTCCTTGGTGGTTTGGTAAGAAACTGGCAGATGGGCTGAAGGTGTGTCAGGAACTCCCGGGTACAATGGAAAATTTTAACAAGTGGAAAGTTTTTGCTCGCTCATATTTATGCTGAACAGTAGAGAAAGGAGCACAACTTTAGGATTCTTCCAATTTGGATACATGGCTGTGAAAAAATAGGACATTAATATACTTTTGGTAATGATGCCAATAGCCTTTTTCTAAACCTCTGATCCACTGTGGAGACACAAACGGCTCCTCAGCCTCTATTTTGGCTTCACATTGCTTCCACAGAAGAACTCGTGACTAAACTGTTTTTTCATCTTATTTCTAAATGAGTTAATCTGGTAAAAAGAAAGAAAGAAAAAAAAGGAAAAGTGCGACTTAACCTTTTGACAGAGACATATTTTGGCTTTCACTCGAAAATGACATCCCTTTATATTCTCCTAATCTTTGACTCCCTGCATTCATTTGTTCCATAGTGAACTGGCAGAGCTCTGGCATCCAAAACGTGGCAATTTGAACAAATGACTCTCCGTAGATTTTGGTAAGGGTAATTTGTTTGGTTGTTGTTGTTGGTCGTATAAAAAGGACTCATGCATTCTTGTTATCGTCAGTTTTTCCTGATTAATGTGATGTGCACCACAACCTCTGTTTGTGGTCGAGCTTTCCTTATGACTCTCCATTTGGGACTCGTGTTTTTTAAAGGTTGAATCAATTGTTTCAACATTTCCTCAACTGAATAAATGTCATATCTTACACCATGTCACCTGCCTGGCTCCTTTAACGGCAGCTGATTAATGTTGCGTTTCTAACCCCAGCCTAACCATGCTGACCACGAATCCATCAAGATAAATCATAGATCATAAAAGAAAGGTCTTGGAGGTAATTATGGTTTAATTCAATGTGGACACACTCATTTGATTTCGCTGCAAATGAGGCCAGTTTACCCGTGTGTTTTCCATGTGGAGGAATAAAACAAGTGTTAAAAACAGAAACGGGATGTTGATAGAGCTGAACAGCTCAAACAGGCTTTGTGATTGCAGCTCTTTCATTTCATAATTGCCATATAACTACAGTTTTGGACAAATTCTATACTGTAAATATGTTCTTTTGCTCCAGATGAGTCTTATTTGTTGTGTGAAAAATGGCTCATTTGATAGTGAAGGTTTCAGATTTCTGGTGGACGACGCTTGCGGACTACAGTCTATAACAGGGGTGGGCAACGAGTTTTCCCAAAGGGCCACATGATAAATTAGCAATACTATTGAGGGCCGAGATGTAAGTTGACTTGAGTTTTGCGCAATAAGAATCAGCTCTTGATGAAAAGTATTTCTTTTGGGGTTTTTTTTACATGGTGTTTATGAGCTACTGTGTCTCTGTGTCACTTTTTTTCCCCCAGCAGTTGTAAGGAAATCATTATTAAATTTGTTCTACATTTCAAGTTCAGTAAATAATAAGTATATTTTTCATTCATTATCTTCCTTTTCCAATGTGAAATACAAATTTTGCTAGGTGAAGTATGCTTGACACAACCAATAATATAATGTCCAATAATGCGAATAGTGTAACATTTTTAGATGTAATAAAACTAATAATTACAGCACATTTCCTTTGATTCAGGATATTGCAGTGACACTAGACGGGCCGGTCAAGCAGACTTGTTGCCCAGGTCTGGTCCATAATATGACCTTTCAATCGATATTACTTTTTGCACTACCATGGCTGTATTTAATCCCACTATGATTGTAATTTCTCAAGTGTTCAAAGATAATCCACAGTGAATACAATGAATACATTCTGTGTGTTTTCATAGGCAGTCATTCTTTTCTTTTGCAGAGTATGGTGACCCACAATCTGTGTGAGCTTGTGATAACAGAGCCTTTGGCGGTTTACCCCCAGTTGCAATTCCCTGACTGTTCAACAATTCAACCACTTATTATGGAGTGTTTCTTGGAAATTGGTTGAACCTGAATATTGTATGAAGTTTCTCGCTCTTATTTTCCCTCATCCAATGTGAAAAGAAGAATTGGTTAATTTTAGATTCTTGTTTTCTTTATCGTATTTTCAAAAACAACCCCACGCTCAACATGCCGGAGGAAAGACGTGTTAGTCGATGCCTTATTTAGACATGTAAAAAAACGACTTGTATTTCGAGACATCCCCTGTGTGTGCTAAGTTGAAGGACTGCGCAATGTTTTTTCTTTTACTTATTAAAACAAAAATAGATGTCTTCAGATGGTTTTTAATAGTTAAAACAGTAACAAAGAAATACACAACATATATATGAACATGGACTCTTTTTAGGTGAGTGTCACTTGACTGAGGCAGTTGAACTTTCAAATGTTGGTTAAAGTTTTCTGCTGTAAGAAAAGCATCAACACCTATCTTTTAGTTTATTTATGTACTTGAATGTCAACTTTTTTTCAGCCTCCTGCCATGTCGGTTCATGAATTCTTGCACAACAGGCGGGGTAAATCCTGCATGGGTCACCAGTGCATCACAAAGCTGACAGAAATCTGATATTGAGCCTTTTTAGGAGAGGAATTATTGTTATTTGGTTTTTAGAAATTTGTAGCTCAACAACTTGCATCGTATAAATTGCCAGTCGACAAGTAATTATGAACAGTAGGGTATTGATGATGTCATCAATTTGTCTTGGAGCTTCCTGCAGGTACGAATTAGACGAGACACGCATTTCTGGGGAACCGGGTTCCCGACATCAACCTCCAGAGACCGCTTGTGTGAAAAGGGCCAGTGTAAACTGGTGTATAGTTCTATAGTGTGCTCAGCACTTTTACAGCTAATATTTTACTATAACGTGTGACTTCTGAAGTGAAGTGGACACTTAGAATTACAAGTCGTATGATAACTGCTCCTGACATGTTTATTCTCATGTTCATCCTAAAAATAGCCAAATCTCCAACTTTTAAAACTAATGTATTAGGACTTTAATTGAGAAAGAAGTTTCTTTACACAATCTGATTTTTTTTTTAAATAAAAAGAAAGAAAACATTGCTGTCGTCTTCTTTTTTTCATTTTGTTGACTCGCACAGAAATGCATGTCTTCAAAGTGTTTCAGACTTACCGATATTTGTTAGGAATTGTGGAGCTTTAAATCATTTTGCTGTGCACCTTATTCAGAGTTAATCTGAGGTTCTTCGGGTGGTAGCTGCCTGAATCTTTGCTAAGTTCCTATTAATTCCTTCTCATTAAGTAGAATTAAAGAAAAGGCTGTTTTGATTGCTTGATTTTTAAACAATTCACAGTTGTTTGTTCCTCAAATTAAACCTAAACTGGGAAATAAAGCTATCAAGTTTGTGACACCAAACTTCATCGGATGTCATAAAATAATGAATTTGATCTCTTATAAAAAAAAAAACGGATTTGTAAAAATATCTGGTGTCTTATCTGTTTTTGGTGGTCATATTTAATGACGTCTCGATGGAAGTGTTTTATAAGTTTTGCTGCTTAAAGCTGTTTTTTCTTTAAAGTTTCTATTTTTAATTCAGTTTTACAATTGTTGCGCTGTGCTATAGTAATAGCTACTGCCGCTATCTTGATATAATGATCACAAGGGCTTTTCTGTTTAAATAGAGGACTAACAGAATTAGAGGTTCATTAAAAAAATCTGAGAAGATTAGTATTTTTTTTAATCAACTCTCAAGTGTTTGATTGTGACATTTTAAAAGGTATTTGTGGTTGATTTTAATAAATGAACAGTGGTGTGTTTTAAAAGTTAAGGGGATCAAATGTATCAGGAGTTATATGGTTTAGCACGGCTTATCCAAACGGCTCTCCTGATCTAATACCGGAATAATTGTGAAATATTTTCCCCTTTGCCCTCTGCACTTTTACTCAAACCAACGCTCTGCTGCTTGTTTATGAGACAGAAGCGTGAGGTAGGAGTGCATTTAAAAACTGTAAAATGACTCATGTTTCATTAAACACTCGAGTGGTAATACTTGATTATAACCATTTTTTTCAAAGTGTTTTTTCATTACACATTTTTTTAATAGATTCCGCTTATCTTGAATTTTAAAAGTATTTTTTTTTTCATCGTGAGACTGGAGGCAGTGAGCTCACATGTAGCAAGTGACGTGGACAGGCAGGGTTGTTTATTACAGCATGGGTGTAACTGTACCTGGGTAAGGACAGCAGACGAGTCAGTAAGGTCGGTTGGCATCCTTTGGCCGCTTTAGCTGCACCTTCAGCCTCTTCATGCCTATCTGAAAGCCGTTCATGGCCTGGATTGCGGCTTGAGCACTGGACGGGTTATCAAAACTCACGAAGCCTGAGAGAAGAGAAAAGGATAGGGAGGGAGATGGGTGGCACGAAAAAAAAAGAGGGGGAAATGGAAGAGAAAATTATAATTAAAAAATGTAGAAGAAAGGGGAGAGAGAAACGGGAAGTCAGGAAGGGGAAGGGGAATGACGGGGGGGGGGGGATCGACAAGCGAGATGAGAGAAGAGAGGAAAAATACCCCTTTTAACTCCCAACAATGACACAACAATAGGTCTTTGTTTTCCCTTTCCAGCAGATTAATTGAAAATCACTGAATTAAAAAGATTACATAAAATACCACAAAGGCTAATAACACAGATATTAAAAATCAAACGAAGAGGAGCCATTAGAAACCGGGAATTTAACTTGAACAAAGAACAAAAACACAACAACAAAAAAAAAAACCCAAAACAAAACATGAAAAGGTCTTCAAAGATTAGCCAGAAAAAAAGGAATCTCGTACCGGGTGTGGATTTTTTTTTTTTTTCAGAGCAAAGCAGCGTCTGTGAATGTTACCTGAGCGTGTGAGCCACACAGGAGTGGCAGTGGGGGTATTTTAGCGTGTGGCTAAGCGTGTATTGGAGTAAAGAGCAAAGGGCACGCGGGTCGTGACGAGCCGCTCGGAGCAGGGTGTGTAGGACAGAGGCGCCTGCTGCTCTGAGTTATCACCTGGGTGTCGAGGCGGAATGAGCCCACAGCCTTCCACACCGGGACTCCTCGCCGGCTCTTATCAGACACCTGTGTGATTGACGGCCCGAATTTTCCGCCTGCCAGCTGATTTGATCACACTGCTATGGGTCCAATTTAATTTGGGGGGAGAGGGCAGGCTTTTGTCAGTGTGGGTGAGATAAGGCTGCTGCTTTTACAAACCCTTTAAACAAACTGAGCTGGGAAGGGCCTGTCAGTGGGTAGTGATCCCCCCCACCCCACCCCCCTCCTCTCTCCCTCCCCATCCTGCCAGCGCGCCCACGCTCGCCCTATCCGCAACTTTAATGAATCTCCATACCTCACATTTACATCCACATGCCAAAAGGTGGTGATAGGATTCCTGGGGGTCAGAGCACCGCGAGGAAGAGGACAAAGAGTGCACCGCAAACTCTTGAGCGCTTGAGTCTGTGCGCGATGGAATAATTGAGAAGCAGGGCTTGAATGTGTTTCATTTCGGCTGTTTTCCGGACACAAAGTAACTGGCTGACATTTCATATCTTTGATGTAGCACTGAGCGTGCGGTGCTACGCAACTCAATACCCCAAACGCTACTAGTGTTTGAGGTATGGCTCTCACCGCAACCATCCATATCAGCAGAATGTTGCGCGCGTTGTAATGTTATGCATTTTTAATAAAAGCACACACAAAGTTGCTAACATTATTTGGTGACAGTGGGTGGAATGCATGTGGAGGACCTGGCTGTGCAGCAGAGATTACAGCCGCACTGATGTTTTCACTCCACTTGGAGAGCAAATATACCATCAAATATCGTGGAGCTGGATACAGTACACCGTTTACAGGGAGCAATTCGCGGGGCAGGTTACAATCCTTCTCCCTCTCACAGCGATTAAAGCTACTTCAGGAGCTGACTGAGCAAAATCTAGGAAATAAATCTATTTATTCTCAAATCCAAGTATATGAGGGCTGACCACTGCCAGAGAGAGAAAAGCTGCGGTCCCTACATTTTTACCGTACTTTCTGTGGCGGGACCACACAACAAATTTGGGCCTGGGTGCCCTTTGATGGACTTTTGTTGGGATTCATTAGTGACATACAGTATGGTTTCTCTGACATGCTTTTTTAAAGTCTTGCAGATAGTTTCTGTTATAAACTCCTTCAGCTGACACCAATTACCATTAAGTTGTTCACTACAGCGTACTCCATTATTGAGGCTCCGTTTACACAACAACGTTTTACATGACAACACCTAATCCGTAAAAAAAAAAGTGCTGCATTTACACTGCAGCAGCAGAAACACTGACAATGATGCAGTTAGTATGTTGGGCCATGGGGGGGGGGGGGGGGGGGGGGGGGGGGCACTCTGGCTTGTTTTTGTATTGAAACCACAGAGACACGTGTGCAGAGAACAATACGCTATGAATGTGAACAAAATCGTGAGAACCCAACATTGATGTGGACTGATGGCGAATCAGATGCTATCAGGGTCTTAACTATTAAACTACCGATATGGATAAAACAAGAATCTGGACCCTGACTCATACCACAATGGGGGCCGCCATGTTTTGTTTATATGCGCATGATTAGAAGGAAATATTTATCATGAGGGTAAGATGCACGTGCGCCGTAACGGCGCTTCGTGGCCCAGGTGGGAATTGCAACTGTGAAAGAAACGTTCCACCTTGGGAGCCGGTATAAAAACTTCACCCGTGCACTGGATTTGCACACCGGTGTCACGTAAACGCACACTCCAAAAGTGAAGAAAGTTTTGCGTATACACTTTTGTTGTCACATTAATGGTGCCTCAAATAATTTTGAGCAGAGCAGAGGCGTTCCAATTCGAGCCGCGTCATATTGTTCTCTTAGGACCTCGTATTTATTTTTTGAGCCAAATCGCTAATTCCACTTAACAAGGTGAGCTTTGATCACTTTTAAAAGTCAATACAGTGTGCTCTGGATATAGAGGAATGTTCATCACTCAATATCTTCGGGAAGTAAAGATTTTTTGCTTCAGAGATTGTTTTTTATTATACGTTAAAAGTCATAAAAACTGGCTTCATCTTGGAAGTCAATTCTGTTCCGTTCTATTTCTCTTCATCATAAAATAATTGTGTTTGAGGTGCTGTTTTCTTCATCACACGCACCTCACATAATAGGCATCTGTCTGAAATGACAGTGATACATCCCTCAAGAGTCCTTTCCAAATCCTACTCCAGAATTACATTTTTCATCCGAATACACTTGGAGTGCTTCTCCAGTGACCTTTTTATCATATTCAGATTTCCCAACTTCTCTGTAAACACTCCACCTCAAAGAGCGATGTCTTTTAATTATCTCTTCACAAACTCCAGGCGTGCGGCTCACCTGTGCCACTGAGAAACGAGGCCACATGGATATTTCTGCTGAAAGTTGCTCGTAACCTTCTCCCATGAAAAGGAACTTAAAGTATCTGCTTGTTTCGGATTATTATTAATATTAACAACATATTTAAACCTCTGCGGATAATCAGATGCAACAATACAGCGGAGGACAATGCTTGCCGTTTTTGGACGATAAGGGAATTTTATAGAAATAAGGGTGGATATATTTGGGCAGGGTGCTGTACTAATAGGACGGTGTCTTCAAATTGTACATGAAATTTCACTTTTAATCTTTCAATACGTCCATCGGCCGTTTCTCTTCAGGTCACTGTTACTGAGATGAGTGAAAAGCAAACCACCTCCTCTATACATCAGCATCAGCAAGGCCAGTTGACACTTCATCCAAACATACATATTTTTATTTCTTTTTATTATTTGCTCACTAAACTATTATCCTCATCAGGCTAAACTGCCACATTTTGAGGATGAACTGCTCTAAAATCTCTGTTATCTATTAACCAATTCCCTTTAATTTCAAGTATTTTCATCATAATTTATCAATGTCCAACAAAGAGAGGACTGGGTTTGCTTATATGGAAAAATAATAAATAAAAATTGAATAAAAACAACAACTAAAAAAATCATGGGTTGAATTACTTTTTCTTCCCCTAATAAGATCTTAATTACAAGCTGTGCAAAAAAGCCAGTGAGACTGATGAGGTCACCGCCCTTTTGTCCTTCCCCTTGTTGACTGACGAATGGTGATAGCGCGAGGCATATGTTTAGAGGAGAACACACAGAGGTAGAGAGAAAGAGAAGCCTGAGATCGACAGATGAGGGGAGAGGGGAAGAAGTGGGAGCCTCATAGACATGCTATGTCGAAGAGAAAGTGAAAGAAAGCCAATGCTGCGAGTCTTTCTCTGTCTCTTTTGCCTGTGCTCTCTCTCTCTCTCTCTCTCTCTCTCTCTCTCTCTCTTTCTCTCCCGCTGCCTGTCTCCTGGGTGCTGCTGTCCAACTGAATCAACAGCGAGGCCCACACCAGTCTATTATTATCTCTTTAAGCCCATGGATTCCACCTGCACCGCCTCCACCCTGATGAACTGGTTTGCTGTGTGGGAGGTGAGAGAAGAGGAGGGGGAGGAGGAAGAGGAGGAGAGAGGGAGGAGTGACGGGATGCTGCTGGGTTGCCCGGCGGGAGGATTGCAGGGGGTCTGGGAAAAAATAGTTTTCTCTCGGGTAGTGGAGGCTGGGAACCGCAGAGAAGTAGAGATGGATACTAATTGTCTTGGGAGCGTTGCGATAGAGAAGGTGATGAATATGTGTGTGATAAAAAAAAAAAAGAAAAAAAAATAGAAAGGCAATTGTGGGAAGTTGCTTGGGTCAGTAGCTGGATGACAGATTCATGGCGAGGTCGATCTTTGTTATTTCTGGTGATTACAGCATCGGCCCTCTCGTATCACCCACCTGCCTCCCTCTCTGTCCTTTCCATTAGAGTCCCACCTTCTTCCTGCAGCTGCGTGACGAACCAAGGGAGCATCGCTATTCGATCTCCCTCCTCGCACCCCCCTCCTGTGCAGTGGCATGTAACGCCACTTTTAAAATGTTAATTGCAGCTTGATTAGGACAGACACTGGGAGTATACGCTAAAGCAAACACTAATTGCGCAGAGGAAACAAGGGGCATGGGAGGATTACCAAACAGCCACCTTGTGACTTTTGCCATTTCATTATAAATGCATATATATATATATATGTGTGTGTGTGTGTGTATACGCACAGACATACACACACGCCATTGTGAGACAGAGGTACCCTGCCGATGATGTGTTTCCTCCACACTGTCTGTGTTTTACTTACCAAAACATTTGCTCTGATTGGTTGCTCGGTCCACAAAGACCTTGGCGGAGATGACGTTGCCAAAAGGTAGGAACATTTGCATGAGCTCAGCGTCTCCGAACTCCTGGGGCAGGTGATAAATAAACAGGTTGCAACCCTCTGGCCCTGGTGGTGAGAGGAAGACAACAGGACGGTTAACATAAACAGGAGATGCCTGCTGAGAGAGAGAGAGAGAGAGAGCGAGAGAGAGAGAGAGAGAAAGACAGAGAGAGAGAGAGAGAGAGAGATGCAATCATGGCAAGAATCTTGCAATACAGGAACTGTGTAAACAACCACTATGTTACTGTTGGCACGAATGTTAGTGCAACATTTGTAGGGTACACAGAGCCTAATCCCCCTTTTCAAGTGCTGTATGATCACATTTACTCAGTTGTTGCATTCTTTTGTCTAAAGCCTCTCAACTCCCCACAAAAAAAAATGGTCACAGCGAAGGAACTTCATGATATACACAGCTGTCAATTACGTCAGAGAAAGTACAAGGACCATCAATAAAAAAAGAAGTCAGGAAAGTAAGAGTGCATAAAGTGAGATAAAGACAGAGGCAACAAATGGAGCTGATTGAGAGAATGAGATGGTTATATGGTGAAAGTGAGGCACAAAGAAACGGAGAGAGGTGGCAGAGCGCATATTAAGACATCAGCCAAGTTTTTGCCCCAATTACTGTGTGACAGTAGGACTGTCTTCCAATCTCTCTCCATCCCTCCACACTCATCCACCCAGCTGCCACATGTTGTACAGGCCAATCAGGATAAAGGCAAGAATGAACTGAAGAGAGGCAGAAACAGAGCAAGAGAGCGAATCATGGACACACGGGAAGAAAGCGGCAGAGAGAGGGAGAGAGAGATGTGATGGACTCGGGGACAGTAAGCTTGCAGCTGGCTGCCTGGCCAGCTTTCTCTCCTGTCTCATTGCTCAGGGTGATAGCATGACGAGATGAGACTGGGTCTGGTGAGAAAGCTGATAAGAAGCACTGCAGTGGTGGCTGGCTGTAGTGCTGTTATGCCTCAGCGAGCTACATCGGATAGACACACACACACACACACACACACACACACACACACACACACACACACACACACACACACACACACACACACACACACACACACACACACACACACACACACACACACACACACCCACACACACACCCTTTTTAGCAAAAGCTAAATGTTGAATATTAGTTCAGTCTCTTTAGGTTTCGGTGTCCAACGTTCGAGTGAATTTCTCCTTTGAACAGGACGAGTTCGGTTGGTGGAGTTTGTACAGCTGGTGTTTAAAGATATATATGTGTGTATGTGTGTATATAAGACGTGGTTTTTTTCGTGGCCGGCCCCACATTTGCTCTCACAATTAACACGTAACTCTTTATTTATTATTTCCGGGTGATCGACACTTAATAAAATCAGTGCGACCAACTGTGTCAAGAGATACGTCCTTTTTAACTGGATCGGCGAGTGAGTGTGAGATTTGTCATATCTCTGGCATTTCAACGTATTTTTACTTTATCACCTTATGAATGTTAACCTTTAAAAGAAAAGTACATCATTTTACAATCAACCTAAGTTTTACCAAGCACAGAATCTTTTTTTCTGATTTTCTTTTTGTCGTACCAACATGACACTTAAATTCCATAATACAATCACATTGGAAATAATCACACATGTGTAATTTTATTCATTATTACAACACATTTGAATGCACAAGAGTATCTTGACTAATCGGTGCAGCTCTTATTCAAAGCAGACTGATTCCAATCAGGGTTCAGTTTTCAATTCTAAAATATCAAAATCAGTTTGAAGGTTCGGTTGTGCTGTTCCACATGTTATAAATCTGTATAAAACCTTGTGCGACTGCAGAGGGAGTTAATTTGCCTCAAGTCATGTTACTTTGCAAAAATGTTGCAGTGGTTGAAGACTACAAGTAGGTCTGAGTCTACCAGCTGGAGGCTGAGTTCGCTGCTACTGGCATACCAATCCACACTCTCCCGCCAAATTATTGGCAGCTGGGGATGCTTTGTAGTTAAAGCAGGTGTCATGTTTTGATGAAGATGAATGAAGCGTGCAACGAAAATGAACATTTGTGTCTTCTGTGGGAATGGCTACCAAGGACACTGCACGGAAGCCGTTACCTGGAGTGTTTTGCTGCATATGAGCTGCCAGTTGCCACAAATATTTGTTTTGGTATGAGAGTATAAGCTATTTGATCATTCATGTAGGATTTGCAAGGTCATCTATTTCCAGAATGTCTGTCAATACTAATTAATTGTAATGTGTTTTTTCGTAGTTGTTCACAGAGCTAATGCTTCTTTATATTCTCGTGGAGTAAAAAAAGTACATGAGAGTTTATGCAAACATTCTCTCGTTAGTTTTCGGGCAGTTTTATGCAGGGTTTTCTTACTTATCTCTTGGCTTGTTTCAAGGTTACGTCTCAAAACGAATCACGGCCTTCGCAAAATCTGGCAAACGAGGACAGCAAGGCTAAATCTCATCTGCCTGTTTATTTGTTACCACTTCAAACAAACACAAACACGCAGACTTCAATCATGCAACAAGCTTTTCACCTTGAACTGTTTCTGCCCATTCAATTACCCTTAGTGGTGATGCGTTTATCCCAATTGAAGTCTCGGAGTGAATTTTATTATTGTAAACAAATTACGTTAAGGTTTGACCTGAGCAACGGGACCAAATATAGATGTGGGAAATAACTTCAGGATAACAATTAATGTGTGAGGCACTTTTCCTTCACAGTTGTTGGCTCGAGCAGCAGCACTGTATTACTTTTGTGATGCAACGCATAATCACATTTGCTGCTCGAGAATTTGCTGCAATACACCATTAAAATGAAACACCGCGCTGTCTAAGATGCTCTGCCAAAGTAAGAAGGGCACATTTTCTTCAACGCGTACGGTGGTTAAAAATTATAGTTTGGGACTTGGAAGGATTTTCTTGGTTGACACATGAACATGCAGACGCAGCCTGATAGGATGCGTTGTGGAAATGGTTAACTTTCACTGGGAGGCTGAAGCCGAGGCTTGACTGTGACTGTGTGTTCAGGTTTAGATGTCTCTTGTTAAATGGCAGGGCTGCAGACAGTAGCAGTGGACTGAGACAGGCTGGGACAGCAGCCAAAACCCAGAGGAGGCCAGAACTCAGACAAGCCACTGGCTCAACCAAGAATAGCTCTGAGTGTGTGTGTGTGTGTGTGTGTGTGTGTGTGTGTGTGTGTGTGTGTGTGTGTGTGTGTGTGTGTGTGTGTGTGTGTGTGTGTGTGTGTGTGTGTGTGTGTGTGTGTGTGTGTGTGTGTGTGTGTGTGTGTGTGTGTGTGTGTGTGTGTGTGTGTGTGCATTACCACAAGTTCTGCGATTCTTGTTATTGATTAAAATGTTCTAATGTATCACTGAGAGATGCAGCTTCCTTAAGGACCAAGACTCTTGTATGAAACTGTGCCAGAATGTAAAGTGAATAAGCTGCTGACATGTGTGTTTAAGCGCGCGCGTGTGTGTGTGTGTGTGTGTGTGTGAGTGTGAGTGAATCTATCTTCATTTAAATAGTTTTGCACGTCGACCCTGGTGTGCTCTCACACCACTGGCAAAATTCAAGCATAAACTAACTTTTCCTCAGGGCAATGTTGAAAACGCTCAATTTCAAGCCCATACATTGAATATTCATGCCACTCTACGCTGTCTCATACAATCATATGGATGAATCATTGAGACTGACGAATGGCATCAAGAAGAATGATTTACCATCACAGTATATCCTATGCTTTATTACATCTGATGCTGTGGCATAAGAATGAACACTACACTAGGAATGGTAATAAATGATTATGCATGCAGCTAATTAATCTGATGAATATTTATAACCACTTAAACACATTGTAATGGACTGATTAAGCAGTCCAACGCAGCGAGTTTGAATTAGTGCAGTTTTTGAATAATGACAGAGTAACTTTCCATCTCACTGCTAATGTTCTTCTCTTTAAATGGGGAGCCTTTTTCTCACATTTTCCCCAGCCAGCTTTTTCCCTCCCTCGCTAATTCAAAGCAGCGCAGCTACATTAGAATGGAACATGGCAATTATCACCTTTTATCTTGGGTGGGCGCGCTTGCTCGCTCTTACCTTCCCTCTGTTGCTGGGGAATGATGGTTGGTTGCTGGGGGAACGCTTGGCTGATTGGCGCATAGGCGGCAGGGTAGGCTGCTGTTGCAAAGGGAGAACCAGAGTGGAATTTTTCACATCTCCATTTTCATATTTGACACAACAAAACTCAAATCATTATTCCATTGTTCATTTGCGTCCTCTCGACATTGCATAAATAAATTGCATTATGACTGGGAGCCCGGGCTCGTTCGGCTTGTGGATCACTACACAAAGAGAATGGCAAAAGGGGAGTGGAGTGCAGTTCAACTAAGTAGACACACAAAGAAATAGAGGGAGGCTAACATTGTGTTAATGAGAGCTGATGTCAGGCACAAAGCAGTGGTTGTGAGAGGTCTGTGTCATATCTCTTGTCGGAGGCTATGGCAGGTTCAAATCCTCAGCTCTCAGTGTACTTTTGGAATTAAGATTTTTTTTTTTTCTTGTGTGGGTTTATTATTAAGTCAACTGAAAATCCTTTTGCAATCCTAATGTAAAGTAGCCTAATCCAAGAGGAAATTGGCCGGTCATCTGGCTATCTCTACCTGTCACAGTGTCTACTGATGTGACAAACGGAAAGGGAGAGGGGGGAGGGGGGAGGGGGGGCAAAGGGACAGATGGAGGAAGTGAGAGAGTAGTGGAGGTAGGAGAGGCAGATCACCTGCGTAGTGTTGGACGCCAGCGTAAGCCTGTTGGAGAGGGTCAGTCACCGTTGGACTCTGTGCTGCAGAGAGACGAAAGGGGAGGAAGGGAAACGAACGGGGATGAGATTTGGTGGACAACGGTGAAGACAGACGTGGAGATGAAGCTGGATATAGACAGAATGTTAAAGAGTAAGGCAGAAAATTGGCTTAGCAGGAGAGAAGCATCGGGGGGCAAGATCACACAGGGAGTGGGAGAAATTTGGGTTGTCATTTCTTTCAGTTCTTCAAAATGCCTGTTCGCCGCAGATGTTTGCATCAAATATTAACAAGATGCCAAACAAACCACTTTGTAGTTCATTACAATTGCAGCTGCCTTTGCATAATGCAGAAATGTGGAGTGAGTGTCTGTCAATTCTTCAGGAATCAGTCCCAGACAGCATTAAGAAGCTGAGGACGGGCCGAGACACATCAAATTAACCATAATTGACTGATGGATGAACTGATGGATTCATCATGATACTGGGCCTGACTTCTCAGAAATCTGCCAAAGACGCTGTTGATTGACCCTCAAGCCTCAAACGCTCCAGTTCAATTCAGAAAAAGATGTCACAGGGGGTGTGAAGTTAAAAAGACTCTTATCTGATATGATTCTATTTGTCACCACTGGCATGTTCAACTTGTGTTGTGGCAAGGCGGTGGTGTTTTTATTCACACTGAGTACAATGCCAGAATAATCAAACATTCAGAAATGGCCGTCGGGGTCAAAGCCACAGTCTCAAGGCAGTAGAAGTACAAAAACATCTCATGTTTCCTTTATGCAAACCTGGATTGTCTCACCTGGGTAAGGATGAATACCATTGGTGTAGATAGGCTCGGATGTGGGCTGCCCATTGCTTTGAGGCGGGAGGGCACTGAATCCGTTGACCCCAATAGGGGTGGCTATGCTGGGCACGGCTGTGGCAGAGATGCCTGGGGGTGTGCTGGTGCCTGCAAATAGATAGTCATTGCAGTCACTGCTGGATGCAGGCTTCACATACCACATACTCGAAATTAGAGGTACAAGAGGAGTGCTTTTTTTTGGGTCCTGAAATGTGCATGTTCTCCCCTCTGCTGCTGGATAACAGGTCCCTAATGGTCACAAATATGTAGTGTTTGACCCATCATCGAGGTGCACTGAAGCTTAGTGCAAATTGGCACCTATTCAACCTGAAGTGAAGGTATAGTTGCTAAAATCAACAAACTGATTGAAGGCGATGCAAAAGGAAAAGCACTCAGCCACTGCAGAAATGCAAAATAATAAAGGTTGTATTCTAACTTTATGAATATTTGGTTTTGTGTCCTGGTTTAAACATGTATTTTTTATCACTTTAGGTACCTTACAAGGTACGAAATTGTCCTAGATTGCAGTAAGTTGAGCCTGTTGTTATACTCAGCCAATCAATCTATTAAAAAATCCCACCCTATAGTTAAAATGTTTCTAAAGAAGAAATATAGTTCATATCATCTAATCATCTTGGTGTTTTGTCTTTTGCAAAGTTATATAAATGCCTTATTAAATCTATGATAGTTGAGTGTTTGTATTCACGTGAAGGTTGAGACAATTTCTTATCTTTACCAGCAAAATACCAAATTGTTAGAAACACCTGTCAATATGTCGCAATTCTGCTCAACAACACAAGCAAATACGATTAAAAAACACATCATTCAACTTAAGCTGAACAGTTACCTTTGAAAAGGCAGAATTATACTGGATCTCATTACAGTGTATAATGTGTCCTGGCTGGTAATCATGTTACATGGAGAGCCACAATTCAAAGTGATATACTACAGATATGTTTAAGATGACAAGTCTGCACAAGGCAGGTCAATAACAGAATGCTAATCTTGTTTCTAAAAAGCAGAATGAGCAAAAGGAGCAGTTTAGCTCTTTTGAATAAGTAATTTTTATATTGCACAATTGCAACAAAATTCTTAGACTTGCAATTGGTTTGAGCTCTCCAGAAAGCACTGCTATCTATCATGCCAAACCCCAGAGGCTATGTCACTGGCAACCGCCACCGACAGCTTTCAATAAACAGCATGCTGGTGAATTCTTCTACAATTTGGTATCACTGTTGGACTAGTATGAGCCACATAAGATCAATATGCCTGCGCACGATGCTAAATCAGTCATTTTATGAAGAAACTATCTGCTGATTGTGTTTTTTCTGTCTTTCAAATTGCTCCACATATGTTCATGTGGTAAATAAAAATGTTTTTTTTTTTCTTATGTTCAAGATTGTTATTCTTCGTATCGAGTTGTGAACTTAACTCCTTATCGCAATACTCTATAAAACCTTACCCAGTGATAAGTTATTCACTGGAACCAACCAAGGTTAACCTTATTTTATGTGCATAACTTCATCAAAACAAGTGTAAATAGTTACTATTATGCAACACAAATGTGATTTTGGATTCTAATGGTGATTATATAGTACCCATTTTTTCCCCTGTATTGGATGTCGATAGGGACCAGAGTCTTCCCTTGGAAGCACCTTTCCTCCTTGTGCTGATATTCCTGGCCTGTCACCTTGTCAGTGCCCTTTTGTGCTGATGGATTTTTATTATTTTTCTTATCCAGGTGAAGGGCATTTAAGTCATGTAGGATTATGTTTGATAGGCATTACCTGGAATATGTAGGCCTTGTGGATTACAAATGCCAGGTACAGCATCAAGTCACTTTATTTAATACATTTGCAATGACCCTGCCTTCAGGCGGTCTGCCTACTTAGTGTCGAACCATCAAAGCTCCTCATGACAAGGGCCAAAAAGATAGTTCAGACCGGGGTCTAGGATTATCTCGCACAAATCTTTGCTCTTATATTGTATAAGCCAAGGACTCTGCATCCAAAGTCATCGGATTGGCTGTGTTCCCAGAAAACACACACTGTCACCGAGACACAGAGGGAGAGAGTGACAGACACACGGAGAGATAATGTGCGAGAGGAGGAGGAGAAGGATGAAGAGGGGGATGAGGAGGAGGAGGAGGAAGACGAGGAGGGAGAAAGACCAGCATGTGGCTGGCAATGAGTGTAAAGGCATGCTGCACATCTTCTCCCATCATGCCTCACTCAAGACAAAGCTTCACTTCCTCTTAATTCAGTGTCTGCTTCAACCCAGAAAATGGAGTCTACATCTTAAAAAATGTAACAAGGGCAAAGGCAGGGAGGCCTTGAATGAATACATTACCACTGCTTCTATAATTCTTGTTAATGATGAAAATGTTCCAGGGCAGCAGTGAGAGATGGTGAGAAGTCCCCGCATGAGAGTGTGTCTGCACATGCCTCCCCGTAGTGGAGGCGCTACCGGTTGATCGTGTGTGCCGGCGTACCTGAGGACGGTGTCATGGGAGTAGCCACCAGACCGTTGACATTGAAAGCTGCCATTTGCTGCATTTGCGCAGCGGCGATGGCCGCCATAGGGTTCAGGTAGGACCCTTGTGTCGCCGCCATCAGGGCTGCTTGCTGTTGCATCATCTGCTGTAGGATTAAAGAGCAGTGGGGAGAGAGGTGGATGGCGAGAGGGATGGCGGGAAGGACAAAAAAGAAAAGGAGGGTGAAATCGCCGCAGGATCAGAGCATGTTTACTCTCACATCTCTGTTTGCTTGGCCCATGCCTTGTTCTCGAACAGAGTGCTTCGTGTTGCCCTGCAGCTTCACTTGCCGGCAACTGTAAGACCGCTGTGGCCCTGTGCTCATTATACTGACACAAGATAAAAGCCGTGTGGCAGGGGTTAGGAAGCTGGCGTCTATGTATATCCATATGCACTGTGGCTATATGTATATGCAGGAGAGAGGAAAAAGGGGGACCACAGCAGCTCCAGTTAGATGAGAGATTGTGCGCGAGTGGGCGATTCTCACCTGTCAGGGTGAAGTTGTTAGCTACTGTGTGAGTGTAAAATCTCACAGACTCCTAACTCAGGCTGTGACTTTCATGTGTGAAGATGAAATGGGTGTGTGGTGGGCTGACAGAGGAAGGAGGAAGGGGGTGAAAGGGTGCGGGTTCTTGGTAATGGCGTGTACCTCGACAGGAGTAAAAAGGAAATATTGGTAATATGTGTAGAGGAAATGTTAAAAAAAGGAAGACATCTTTCGACAGTTTAAATTCACAGGCCAAGCCAGAAATGTGGGAATAGAACTATGAAGTGGATGCTGCAAGTTAAAACTGTGACGTGCCGAGGACACATGAGAAGCCGCTCCCCTGGACAAATGAGGGGATGAAAAGACACAATTGGAAAAAGCAGTTTCAGACATTTATTTAGCTTCAGCTTCTGTAATTTTAGATTCTAAACAGCCATTCAATAGTGTGAATCACTCAAGGAGCTGTTCGCTGGGAGCGCCGCATTCCTAGTGGGAGAAAAAGTGAGTTCAAATATCAAATCACAACAGTTTTTTATATGTTATTTTTTTAAGCTCACCGTCTCCTCCCCCGCCGGGCTGAGACTTACAGCATGAGAGTAGGCGCCATAGGCCCCAAACTGGATGGTCATGGGACTGAAGATGCCGAGCTGGCCCGCCATCTGGTGCATCCTGCGCAGGGTCCTCTCCTTATCGGTGTCTGCAAATTTGACCACCAGGCTGGACGAGGCACCCTTGAGGGACACGTATGTACAAAGGACAGTTAAAGATGCACATTAGGACACACCTTTGGAAATCATTTTGGACATATTAAGGTTTTCCGTTTATTGTATGCCTTTGTGCCAATAAGAGCTGGTGGCAGTTATGCCATATTTCAGCATTTTCCGTAAAGTTTCTTTCAATTTGGTATGTGTATTTACTTAAAGATGAACTGATCAGATGTGGAGATTCAGAAGTTCTCTGACTCCCCATTAAGCAAAGTGGTTTTTGAAACCAATATCTCAGGAAAGCCGACTTTTAAAAAGTTTAATGACTTTTTTTTTTTTCTCAGTGTGGACAGATAATAGTGTCATAAGCAACTTTGTTTATTTGCAAAGTTAAATTGTTCCTTCATTGCACCGAGCCTCTACGTCACAATATGCAATTTTTGCCAAATCATTGCATCGGATTTAATAAATATACTTCTGAAAGTAACTAATCAAAATCAATGTTGCAGTTTTTTATTTTGTGTGCGCCAATTCAAGTTCAGTGCAATGTGGCTTAAAATTGGTGCATTTCATGTGTGGGTGAAAACTGTTTGATGTAACAACCAAGAAGTCACGGTGGTAGGAAAGTCAGAAAAGCTGAAAGTTGCTGCAAAAGTTTCACCACCCAATGTGCTATTTGGAGGATCAGTTTAGTCACAGGCTGCCGCAGCCGCTCTGCATAAAGCTAAAAACTGCAAATCCTGGAAATGACCTTTATGTTTGCATTAGCGCCACCTTTACAGACAAGGACACTCCTGGTTTTACACACAGTAAGTAAACCTCTGAACTTGAACAATTGAACAATTCTTCCATGAACCTTTTCTAATTGCTACATCACGGACGCATTTGTAGAAAAAAAACCAGCAAAATGTTTAAAGTAATACCTTTAAAATGTGCATATTTGATTAGAAGGGAAACATTCTTCACCTGAAATTCTGCTATTACTTGACCATATTGAACGCCATCAATCTGACTATTTAGGCCATTTAGAAACAAGGTTGGCATTGAATATTTCATTGTTAGGATTAAAATAGCTCTCTCACCATGTGTGGGTTTCCCATGAGAAATGACCCACAACAAAGTGAAAAGCTACAGTTACAAAAACCGATGTGCATGAGCTGCATTTAAAACATGAACATTGATTTACTGCATAACCACATGTTCGAGACATTTTCTATTTTTCGTTCTTTTTTTCTGATGATCACTTTACAGTGAAATCTACGCTTTAATTCCTAATAGCTCATAGCCAAAGGAGGCCAGAGGAATGAAATATGCACTTCTCATGACTGTGGTCATTTAGCTGTCAGTGTTAAAACGGAAGAGAACAGTGAGTGATACTTGCTTTTGTGAACTTTCCAACTTCATTGTATACACTGGGACTGAACTGTGATCCTAACCAGATCCCACAGGAGTCCCAGTCCCCCACTGGTGAAGCTCCACTGAATATAGTCCTGGGTAATTAGGTCTGACAAAAGCCTTCGGCGTGTGGAGGGCAAAGTATTGACTAATGGCTCTGCCTTATGGCAGATATAGTTCCGTATTGATGTCCGTGCTCCTGAGTTTGCATCCAATTAAATCATTTGAGAGACAGAGACCAGAGTCAGTTCCTCATGTGACATCCAAGCATGAGAGGGGGGGGGGGGGGGGGGGGGGGAGTGTCTGTATGTGAGTGAGAGACACACAGAGGGAGGATGAGGAGGCTGCCAGGCACAGAAAGCAACTCTAGACACTGTGAAGAGGACCAGGCTCCTATTTAATTACAGGCAGTGCATGCTGGGAAAGAGCACGGAGCACCACCAGGACAGAAGGACAGAGACAGCCAGGGGGCAGTCAGGATATGATTAGTAAGATCATAAAAGCAAAGACACGGGGAGAAAAGGACTCCATAATCACAACTTGGATTCATCCCTCACAAAATGTCTCATCTTGACAGGGTCAGGACAAATTCAAGCTTTGATTTAGATTTCCATATTTTCTTGGAGTGTGAAAATCAAAAATGCCAGCCTACTGCAGGGGACATATTGACAGCAAAAGATTATGCTGACCAGTGTGAGTGATGGACATTGCGTCTGTTCCTGGTGCCCGAATACACGTGACCCAAGAACAAGCCGAAGTGGACTGAGGTCTGACGAAAAAAAAGCTCCACAGGTCTAAATTTAAGTTTCAGTCGTCTTTTCCAGAAGGCACAATCACAAAGCTGTGCTACCCAAACAAAGAATCGTAAAAACAAACATGTGCACTGAAAAGCAAAATGTTCCCACTGCAGAATACCCGTGTTTATTTAGACACCGAACAAACACAGTCTGAATCTTGCTATAGTTCAAACCTTGCTTTCGTGCTATTTTAGAGTAATTCATACAAAATGTGTGGCCTATTTTCAATTTTTTTTTTTTTGGAACTTCTTCATAAAATTTTAAACAGGAGCAGCTAAGTGATGGTATCACTGAGAAGGCAGTTTACCAGGGTGGTCCTTTTGCTTTTTTTTTTTTTTGAGTTGGAGCAGCAAAAACTAGCATTGCATTCTACATGTATGCTCCCTCTGCTTAAACGTAGCATTGGAGTTTGATTCGGACTCATTTCTATGTGACATCCACCTGGGATGCTAATTTGTCTCCATGTCTGAACTGACATTTTGTATATAATAATTTGAATGTACAGAGTGCATTGATTTTATTTTTTTCAAACCAAGTCCGTCTTCTGAGTTTTCATGCAAAGCTTTTCAAATCGCTCATGTTAAAAGTGTCTTACAAACATTCTATTAACACATCCAAGAGAATGTGTTGGCTGTAGATAACTGAGGGAAGGAAGTTGGAATGAAGAAAAGCATCAGCATGGGCCCCGGGGACAGTGCGTCTCAGATGGGATCCTATCAGAGCCAGCCAGCACCCCACCTCAGGCCAGAGGAGACCCATCTGGTGTTTCTCCCTTGATGCCATTTCAATTAGTTAAATCAATACTCCAACATGCCGGCGTTAACGGCACCGTTTTTCTTTTTCTTTTTTTTCTCCTTTCTGATTTAATTTCATTCCACCTCCTGACCTTTTGCTGTTCTTCCTCAACTTTGCAGGCCAGTCGAAGGGACTGGGCTGTTGAATTTAATGAGGCTGGCACTGAGCAAACATCTTCCTCCAGCGCTCTTGTTCAAGTCTGCCCACAGCACAGGGGCTTGGCATTTAGATTACATTCATTTTCTGCTTTGTGTATCTGTGTGTTCTTATATTCATTTAATACCTCATGAAGAATGCATTTTGAGCAGCAGGACTGTGAAAGCCCGCGGCAGCCTGTAGTCGCTGCACCGTGACTCAAGATGAGGCGAGTCTGGCCTGGTCTGGTTTCCTCCCAGCAGAGTGCTCTGCTCTAGACGACAGCATGGGACGAGACCTGCTCTGCAGTGTCTACACTGAATGGTCTTGGCAGGAGCATTAAAGCACTACAACAGCCTCTGCAGGTTTTGTCAACACTGCCACTCATGTGAGAGCCAAGTATTTCTGACTTTCATTGCATAAAAGCCAAAATATCCCTCCCAAAAAAGAAAAAAAAAGAAAGTTGTTTTATCCTTACACCTCAACAGGGAAAATTCATACCCTCACATGTGCAGCAGGCTAGATCTAAGACCTAATTACAAAGCAGATTTCAGTGGGTGACCTCTCGCTCGGATCAAGGGTTTCTATCCACATAAAGGAAGAGCAGTATATGGTCAGAAAATGAAGGAGCAGGTGGTGGCACACAACAAGTACTGGATGCAAAGCAGCCATTCTTCACCGGTAGCAGAAAATCACAAGCTGACAAACAAACAGAATAATAACCCCGACCAGCATGACTCCTCTACCTGGAGAGAAAATGAATTCGCCGAATTTGATAAGGGCCAACAGGGAGCCTTCACTTTTGACAGGTACAACTAAGGAATTTGTCACAGGTTCAAAAACTAATCTAATTTCTTGAACAACACACTTGACTTGTGAAAATCTCCCATATTGGATTTTGTATAGGCCAACGGATGTGTGCATGAGAAAATACACAACAGTAATTGAGGGATTAGAACTCAACTACACAGTGAAATGGCATTACGCTTTTATCTCTGCATTACTGCGATACAAAGACACTAGCGTGAAGTGTCTACCAACAGGTAAACAGATACTCAAACACCCTCCTCTACAGGGGCTTACAATAATGCAATATAACATCCTCAATGATGAAGAAAACACCTGACATTTCAAAAGGTGTACTAATGATCAGCCACTAATACGCAATGAACCGTCTTTTCTTCCTCTTTCAACATGTTGCTGCTACTTTTGAATAACAAATGAGCCTTTCAGAGTTGTTTCAGCTGAGTTGAAAGTCCTATTTAAAGTTCTATATGCTTTTATGTATGTTTTTGTGTTTTTTGGTTTTAAATAGTCACAGATTGACCTGAATGAGGGAAAACAACACCAAGCAGGAGACATTGTGTGTGTGTGTGTGTGTGTGTGTGTGTGTGTGTGTGTGTGTGTGTGTGTGTGTGTGTGTGTGTGTGTGTGTGTGTGTGTGTGTGTGTGTGTGTGTGTGTGTGTGTGTGTGTGTGTGTGTGTGTGTGTGTGTGTGTGTGTAAGAGACCACTCTGTACCACAAGGTGGTGTAAGGAGCATATTGAGAATGTATTGTTCAAAGAAATAGCAGAAAACAATGGCGACTGACCTACTGTTGCTATTAATTGCCTTGATGAGAGGAAAACTGTGCACAACTATGCAAACGCTCATCGCAATGACACTATCAACACTCACTCTGCTACCCCCCCCCCCCCCCCCCCCCCGCCCCCCAACCATAAAAAATAAAAAAATAAATCCGCTTTTTGAGGCTTTTCTCTGGTTTTCTTCTGTTGGGGACAGCTGTTGCTCGGTAAAGACATTAAGTCTAATACTCTAACACTGAACTTTCTTATCACCTTGCAGCCAATAGCATCCATCCTTATGTAGAATACTGTGTAACTTTACTGCATCAATCTGCCATTTGTGAATAATGTTGAGTGATTTTTTTTTTTTTTTTTTTTTTCTCAAGCGCTCCCAACTTCTTGGTCCAAAGGAGTATGGGGGAAAAAAAAGAAGAAGAAGCCTTCTCCTAGCTGAACACGAATTGTCAACAATAATGAGAACGCTATAATCAGTCAACACTGCCGCCAACACACAAAAGTGTCTTTACTTGGTGTTGCACTCTGGGTCTTCAAAGACTACAATATCAATTTGCGAATCTGCAAGAAATTAATTGAATACAACATAACAAGTTTGTTTGGTAATTGGATCAACCCCCTCTGAGTGTCATGTTTCACTTTGTGAACCTTGCTGCTCCTCTGCTAGCCCCGTGGGAGGACTGTCTCTCATTAGCAGTGGATGATGGCGTCTCGATCTGGCCTGTGTTCCCGCCTCAGACTCCCGCATTTACTGAACACACTGCATCAAACTTAACAACATGTAAGAATACTGTCATTCACAGTCGTATTCTCCTTTCAATTCTGTATATGAAAAGACTGGGGTTTTTTTTTTTTTTTTTTTACCGCAGTACATGAGTGCAGCAAAAAGCCATCTCCGTGTAGCATGTCAACTATAATGCTGCTGACATTTTGTGATACTTGTGTGCTTCGTTTGATGAATTGTGTGTTTCAGTGACAGTGTTCTCTGGCTTGGTCTTATCTCTCATTAATCCGGGACTGTAGTATCACACACATGCACTCTTGTTGCTGCCAACACCGGCAAGCTCCACAGGTCCCGTCAGCCACGCTGTGACACCATACATGACAATGTCTGCAATTTGCTAGGCGGTGTCTGCCTGCCCCTGGCTTTGCCATTTGACGCTTTGCCACCTGTGCCTCTGCAGCCATATAGTAAATTCTCTAGCTAAACCAGCGAGCAACCCCGTCCCCATCCATGCTCAATCACCTTTTAAGTTTATTTTGGAAGTACCTGCAGCCTGCGATAAACATCAATTAAGGCTATGACCCAATCCATCAGCACATGCCCTTCAGTGGCGTCCCTTGCCCTTAAGCTTCATTACAGCCTTTCATTTTGGGCCAGTATATTCCAGGGCAGGTATTGTTTATGGCATGTGATTGTGTGCCAGGTAACACAGATGCTGTAAAGGGAACATTAAGGGGGAAAGAGAGACAGAGTGAGAGACAACTCTTTGTTCAAGGTTCATCCAGACCTCACAGCTGGCAGCAGGCAGTGAGCAGAGCGGCCCACTCTCTGAATCCTGCCTCCTGTTAGTCTGTTGTTGACGACATGTGGCAGTGATATTATCCAAATTAACTGCATTCCCCATCGGTACCGAAGCCTTGGTTGGATACTAATGGCCACCTTGCCTATTAATTTGAGAGGAAGTTGGATTTGGGCAGAGGAGGATAACAGGTGCAGGGATAGAGGGAGAGAGATATGGATAATATAGATTATTAATGAACTTTTGGATGTCTCTTGATCTGCCTCTGGTCTGTTTGGGGCTCCATATGCTGCCTTGGACAGTTCATCTGCAGTAGACCTCAGGTGGCACCATGGCCCAACCTAATGCAACTGTGCCCGGATGACAGGACAGGATGACATAACCAATACACTCAGTAGCAAGCTTTTCCCCTGCAAGCTTTTCCCCTGCAAGAAAGCAACAAAAAAAACCTAGCCTCACATAAATCAATGATGCAAATCATCTGTATGTAAACATATTCTATTGATTGAGTCAACAAGATATTTTGAGGAGGAGATAAATATCCTGATTCTAATCACATTTTTTTAAGAGGCCTGTCATAATTGTGCATGATCAGTCTGTAATGTGGTTATTCCTTGGCTCATGGCCCAGTGCTTATTAAATCTTGACCATTGGTCTCTGCAAACCCCCCCCAAAAAAGTTTAGTACATCAGCCACACACAAACTTAAACCAACTCCACCTCTTATTTCTCGTCCTCACTACTTCAATGTAATGCAAAATGAGGCGGCATCAAAAAGATGTATAAATTACATCTGGCTTCCAGGACACTATCTGGCTGCCAGGAAGCATCCGTAAATATTTATTGCGGAACATCAGTGAAGTGTGTGAAGGTGCGGATGTCTGCCAGAAAGAGAGTGTGTTTGTGTGTGTCCAGCTGTGTAGTACACAACGCACACCCTCCCAACAAAAAGAAGCTGGCAGGGGAAGACTTTGTAATTCATCATTTCTTATACTTAAGTGTTTATGGTGGCCTTGAAGTCCAGGAGAAGTATTTCCGATTCGTAATGATCTGCCCTTTGACAAGAGTTATGAGTTTTGTGGACTCATCCTTCAGCTAAACAAATAAATACAAATAATGCTATTTGTGTATGTGCAACATATCAAATTGGATCAGCACACAATTCCCTACATTCAGAGCCCTCTGCATACTTATGACTAATGTGCTGTATATTTTATGCCTCTTCACATTCAGAGCACATTTAAGTGATATTTGCACAACTCTCTGGCGCTGCATGTGAGGTCTTGTCCTCTCATTATAGCCACATGTCAGCGGATGTGTGATTGTGTGTGAGATGGTCAGTGTGTGTCTGCACCAGAGAGACGAGATCAAGCACGCGCTCGCTCTGCGTCGGCAAGATGAGTCTGATGATCCTTAAGCAATCTGATTCACAACCGTGCCAAGCAGCGGCGTAACAAGTATTGACAGCATAAGATTAGCCCACAACACATCAAGATAAATACCCTCGTCTTCAATAGATGAAACCCGGGCTCAGATGAATGAATGTAGAAAAGCCAAAAGTTAATGGGGTTCTGATGAACTGCAAGTGTCCCATAATATTATAAAAGACTTAATGCTGAAATATCAGGAAGCAGTTAAGGAAGCAAAAGCGGCTTATTAATCTGACCTCATTTTGAAGATCCATCCTAACTCTAGGGTGCTTTTCAGTATTATTGACTTACTTGTTAACCTCCCTTCTAGTCTCTGTAATGAACCTTCCCATGATAAGTGTTTTCAAGTGTTTTAAATGTTTAATATTTTTGAACAAAAAGTGGCCCCGTGACAGGGGCCGAGCTGTCACTGTTCATCATTGGGTGCGATGAGCTGTTTTCAAAGCATTTCTCTCATGTTACTGAAAGAGGCTACGACGAGGATGGAGCCCTGTACCTACCCTCTCCATAATACACACTATTCAGCAGTCTGAGCCTGTGCTTAATCTAATCTCTATTGCACTCTGGTTAGTAGTTTACTTTTTTACAGCTTGCAGTTGTGCTGAAATATAGTCTTTAATTCTCCCCTTGTAAAACGTTTGTTGCAACATCCAGCCTTGTTCTGAGAAGAATTGTGAATCTGAGCTAAGTTTCAAATCAGAATGTTGTTTTTTTGTTTTTTTTCAGATTGTCTCTGGATTTTAATCAGGAGAATAACAAACTGGAAAACATGAAATTGTAAAATAGTGAAAATGTCTCCACGAGTTTCCTTTATGTTTCAATTATAGAACCACATACAATATACGATTCATTTGTTGTATCCACACTTTTTACAATCTGTAAGTAAGAGGTCAAAGCAGACAACTGATGCTGTGAAATTCCCCCATTTTTACACTTAAAATATGTCATAGCTACATTGGCATACATTGCTTTACCTACTGGTCTTTTGTATACCTGTTAAATTAGTTCATTTTTTTTTCTCTCCGTGTGTTTATTGGATTCCATCATGATCATAAAGACCATCATACAATCATGGACTATAATCTGTCCTGAAAAAGTCATGATACAAACTTTTGCAATACTGTCAAGACTTTGTAGGTCATTTTTAAACAGCATACAACTGATAGTCAATTACTTTTAAATTCTGCCACTTCCCATTAATTAATTACCCCAAATAAATGATTCATTCACTCTGTCCTAATGTTAAGGCACTAATTACATTTTTCACTTTTCATTTACTTGGAAATCTATCAAAACCTTTCACTTTTGATGGCGTGCTACTTTCGTCTGAAAATAAAAATAATGAAATGGCATTTTCAAATAATCAGTCATCTATGATTCCATTTGCACTGTGCACTTATAATTAAGGTGGATTTTGTTTCCCTTTTAGTATTATATTCCACATTTCGCCAACATGGTGTGAACAAAGATCAACTGTCTGAATCCACTGGTTGCATATTATCTGAACCACTTACATCATGGACCTTTAGCCCACATCATCAAAGTTGCATCCAGATGCCTTGTGGCAGATTTATATTGGCTTTTTTTTTATTTTTTAAAGTCAGCATAAAATCAATACAGTCCAAGAACCAGAACAATCTGCCTGAACACTTACACTTATCAAACCATTACATCATTACTTAAAGTTAATCTTTAAGTAACATGCACCTTCACGCTCACCACAACACAATGCATTTATTGATCTAATGGCTTATTCTCGATTAAAGTGTGTTTGCATGCGTGCATGTTTCAAGCAAAAAGTAAAATGTACAATTAACTGTGCAAGTGATAAGTGGAATGCACATTTGATATAACTCCCACCCAACCCATAGACACATTGTTTGCCCTACAGATGCAGTTTCTCATTTCTCGCTTTCCACTTGTGCCTCTCTCTTAATTCCAGTATATATACAGTAAGTAAAATTAGTAATCCCTACTGAGGATACAGTCAAGGATTCGTGTGCAATGCAAGGTAATCATATCTTTATGAGGATGCGAATGTAAACACTCTCTGTCTGCGGAAAAAGTAGCTTGAATAGTAGCAGAAGGAAATGGATATTGAGTGAAAAGATAGAGATAGAGAGTATGCAGCTGTACACTTCAAGGCGGCGCTTGCTGACTCTGGAAGTCATTGGTGTGTGATAGCACATTGCGAGAATGTGTGTGAGCCTGAGCTGTTGATGTAGTTTGAAAAGAGTTGTGTGTGTGTGTGTGTGTGTGTGTGTGTGTGTGTGTGTGTGTGTGTGTGTGTGTGTGTGTGTGTGTGTGTGTGTGTGTGTGTGTGTGTGTGTGTGTGTGTGTGTGTGTGTGTGTGTGTGTGTGTGTGTGTGTGAGACGATGAGGAACATTGGGTGAAAGATCACACACACACGCACACACGCACACGCACGGTAGGTAGAGTCTGGTGCATGTTTTTTCGTCCTGAAAAGATTGTTTCCTGAGACATAAAAAAAAGAAGACAAAGACACTCACTACTGAGCGTCTTTTATTTCAAAAAGAAGCAATCCCACCTGCAGTGGGAGTATGCATGGCAAAAAGAAACTCTGAAAGAAGACGTGGTCAATGTCTGTCTTGGCAGCATGGAAAGACTGAGAAAGTCTAGTATTTGTTGGAAACTTCAGACTGGTCTCAGTCAGTTTAAAAAGAACACAAAACAAACAAACTGAGAATGCATTTGAAGCAGTTGGTATAAAACGACATATACGTTTCATTATTTCTTGAGAGATTTCACCCAAATTGGCCATATCATAAACAATCATTTGTCTGTACCCTTAATAAAGAAAACACTACTAATTATATTTATATGATGAAGAAATGTGTTCCACTACTTACGGGCATAGTCTGTCCACCATGCAAGCTGTTAATGGCGGCCTGCGCTTCTGCGTGGCTGGAGAACTTGACAAAGGCACAGCCTGTGTACACAAAAAGGGAAAACAATAGATGAGAAAAGCACAACATCAGTGCAACGGCCTTGAGTATCCAGGGGAAACACACCATTCGTTACCAATGTTTTCATGTTATCAGGTTTGTAAATATATTCTGCCGTTTGTGTGTCGGGCGCATAACTCTGAATAAATCAGTCTAATTGTCGTGAAGGCTGCTTGGAACATCCTGTCCCCTGCCCATTTCTAATTTGACCCCATCCACTTAGAACATAGAGCCAAGGCATTTACCGTCCCGACTTGTTTGTGATTATTAATCTGTTTAATATTTACACATTGTGATTTGTGTGCAGTCACTCATAAAAGAGATTATGATGACAAAGGCATAGTATTATAATCTGCCTATCTAACCAAATCTTTGCTCGCGTATAATTTCAGATGGTGCAGAGGGAGCGGGGAGAGCAGGGAGGGGGTAGGGAGGGACTTTGCTCAAGGGGCATTCAAATCATCTTAAAACTGTTGTGTGGTTGATGCACAAATGGAAAAGTCAACTTTAGAAGTTGGCCGGAATTCAAGGGAACAGGCAATGGTCACAGTACTGCGGAGCCTCATTACATTAACAATTCAAATGATATTAAAAATTATTTCAGTTGATAGTAATGCACGATATGGCGTGGAAGCGGACATATCGTGACCACATGATTAAACACTGTATCAGTATATGGAGGTAAGAACAGGCCCTAAACTAATATGACATAAAGAGAAAGCTAGTGACCTGGAATACCGTGGAACTGAAATGTGGTAATTTTCCAAAAGCCATTAAATTAAATAAGAGCTATTTCTCTAAGCTTTATGGTCGTCCTACACTGCACAAGGTATTCTGTTATGTCCTATTCTTATCCGTGCCTTCAGGTAGCTCATGTGTTAAGTCAAGAGATACCTAATTAACAAACCCCTGGATTAATTCTGCCCACTTTTCATTAATCGAATAGCAGCATTGTCTCAGAGCCAGACGGGCTTTTCCTGGATTCAATCCCTGGTTCCTTGTGATGTGCTGACGCCTATTTAAAACAGATACACATATACATGACTAAAGGAGTGATGATTCATTTAAACTTCAGACACTGATAGGTAGACTCGAGAGATACTCTCTGTCTGGCAGCAACCCATTCACTTCCACATCTCAGGAGTCAGCTTTGCTTTCCCAACGAACAAATTAATAATTTCCTGACAAAATCAAAAAGATTGAACTGAGGGACATGCAGCATGTGCGCAATCGATAGAGAACAATTTCCACCTCCACCTGGGGCTTTGCATCTACATTCAAGCCTCATGGCAAATGAAGGCTGTGCGTTTTTTTTCCCTTTTTTTTTTCCTGTACTGTCAAATGTCCTCAAAGCTGCATAGATCTACTGTGGCAAACAGATAAGTCAAAGAAGGCTTTGATTGTGTCACAGCACTCCAGCATCCTTTTACTTCACTTGAACACCCTTCTGGGTAGAGGCAGGCATGGTTTTCATATGTCCAGCTGAAATGCATCACCCCACTGTGCAGCGTTTGACTGCAACCCTGTCTTTGAAGGTACAAACACATTTAACCTTTGTAGCTGAAATAATAAGGGGAGATTTGCTCGTGCAACAGCCTTTTGATTTCGTAAGGTCAGATAACTTGCTGTTGGTGCCCCTAACAAGGCCATTAAATATTAAGCCAGGGTCTGTGTGACCTCCAGCAACTTGTCACAAGCAGAGCGGGCACTCACACAAAATGTGGCACACAATATCAATGACAGAGTCACGTTGAACATACAAGAGGCTCAAATTTCTCAATCAAAAACAGTGAAGTCCATTTGCTGACCTAAAGAAAGAAAAAAAGGGACCCAGAGCACAGCATCTCAAAAGAAGTAGAAGTGCTACATCCTTACACAGCCTTATAAATTATAGTGCACATTTGAGTTTTTGAATTTGATAGCTTCGAATAAGTTGGGGCAAAAGGAAAAAGAGAGATTGTATTGCTTTCAAGCAAGAGGATCTGCAATGCCTTTTGAATTCCCGGGGTAATAATATGTATGCATGAATTCCATCCCTCTGGATGGGTGACATTTATAACACAACTTAATTATAGACCTAAAAGCCATCTCTCTATTATTCCTGACAATTCAGGGCTCTATTCAACTCTGGCAGCAAGTGTTGCACTTTGAAAGTACTTTGAGGAGCAGTGCCATAGAGAGATGGATGTTAAACTTCTCGGCCTTTTTATTGGGTGAAGAGGGGTGCTGAAAAGCTTCTGAGTAGCATAAATTTACATCAACAGGGGACAAAGCCTCTACCATGGAACAGATAGCACTGTCAATTTCAAGGTCTGTCTCATTCAAATTACAGGAACCTCATCCCGAGCGAGGCGACTG
Source organism: Blennius ocellaris (assembly GCF_963422515.1). Classification (NCBI taxonomy): domain Eukaryota; kingdom Metazoa; phylum Chordata; class Actinopteri; order Blenniiformes; family Blenniidae; genus Blennius; species Blennius ocellaris. Next base: position 8,964,214 of record NC_137650.1, on the reverse strand, counting down.
GCAAAATAATTTGCCGTAACATCCCGTAATGATTGCGTGGGACTGTTGCACAGTGAGTGATAGGACCAGATACCTATATTCAAGACCTTTGTATGGTTCTTGGCACCCATCGTTAACATTACTCTCCAGGTTTTTTTTTCATTTCAGAACAGTGGAACTTCAAGAAAAGGGAATGATCAAGTCTCTGATAATAGAGACAAATACTAAAAGCAGGGAATGTATGGCGCGTGAACAAAGAGAAAGAAAAATAGTTGAGGTGTGCGGTGCGGGAAGGTGAAAAGGAGCAAAAGTGAAAATGAGGAAAAGAACTAGCTCCTGTCTGACACACCAGTACCCGGCCTTATTTCATTTCATGTGCTGTCAATCAGCTTGAGGCATCTGAGAAGACAGGAAGCGAGGACGCCAGATAGGAAAGGGAGAGACGGCAAAGGAGGAAACAAGCTGGGTAGAAAGAGAGGTAGTGGGCCGGTGGGGCGACACAGAGCAATAGACCCGGGATTAACAGTGAGAGGAACAGATGTAGACACAGATAGGTGTGTGGTTTAGTGTAGCAAGGCTTTCTTTTTGATATACTCGGAAGGCTTTGCAAGATTGCACATTATCAACCCTTCTCCTTTCCCACATATCCCTATCACACATTCAGAAGTTTCATATAGAAGAATAAATCATATTCAATGGAGAGAAAAGAAGGGAGAGGTTCAGAGCAATATCACGGGTATTACGCCCCAAATGTGGCTGCGAGACAGAAAGACCCATCAAAGGATGATTGGGAGGCCTTCCACACTCTAAGAGCAATCCCACCTGCATCGCACATTTCTACAGCAATCTTTAATTTGACCACGCTCTGCTAACCAAATAGCACATAAGCCACTGACAAGAATGCATGAGCCGTTTCTCAATGTGGGAAAATCTGCGGCACGGTGAGTGACGGCAGCGAAACCGTGAACCCGGCTGCTTTATTTACAGTGGGACATTATCGTCCAATGCTGTCTCAAGGGAGGGATGATGGCAATACCAGAAACAAACATGATTACACCCCTCCACTTTGCAGATAACAGGAAGGAGAGGCGGTGGGTGGTATGCGGGGGCTGGAGGGGGTGGCGGGGTTTGGGAGTGGGGTGGGGGTGCAGAAAGATGAGGTGTCATGTGATGTATTTGCTTGATACAAGAAGCAAGACAAGAGATGCTGCAACAATGAAAAGACAACATGGGAAGAAGAATTCTGGGAAGGAAATAAAATAAAAAGAGTAATGAAAAGGTGGAGCGGGAACACAAAAGGTACAGGAAATATATTTAAAAAAAACTGGGTGAGAAAAAGGGAGTGGAAAGGAGGAGGTGTTGGAACACTGACAATAAGGTATGAAAGAAATGAAAGCACAACACATAAGAGGCAGCAAAAAAAGTACAATAGCTGAACAGGGGGATGAGTTATTCAGAAGCGTGAGAGTGGATCATAGACAATGTCAATGAGTGCATGTGGGTGAAGCATGGCTCTATAATTATAAGAGTGCCGAAAGAGAAGACAGAAACAAAACATGTAGGGACAGACAAAGGGACCGGGAGGGTGGGGGGGGGGGGGGGGGGGGGTTAGTGGGAGGTGTGTGGGCTCTGACCCTTACTGGCCCCATCAGGCCCTCGCAGGACGGTGCACTCCTCGATCTGGCCGAAGGTCTCGAACAGACGCCGGACATCGTCCTCGCTCTGCTGCTTTCCGAGCATCCCCACAAACAGCTTCCTGTCTTCTAGATGGGAAAGAGAGAGGAATAGGGAGGAAGGCAGGAAGGGAAGGTGTAAGAGAGGAGAGAACAGAGAAATGCTACAGCTGATGGCATCGTTCTGCAGAGCTGAGAGGAACTTGTGCAGCTCAAACCTCCCCCTTTTATCACCAGTCTGCTGCTGCTGCCGCTGCTGCTGTCGCTGTTGTTATTGTTGTTGATCTCACTGTTGTGTGGCGTGCCACCCCACCCTGATATGAGGGAGATATATTCCTGTTTCCAGTGAGCTATTCAAGTCTGCTGCAGTGATGTTTGATACGGATGATGTTTGCAGCACCACGGGTTTCGGGTAACGGTAGAAAAGGGAGCGAGAATATTTTGCTCAAGTAGACAAACTGTCAGATCGTCTGGTTGCTTAAGTCGCAAAGTTGAAAGAAAACATGGAACAGGGACATGTTATTACATTTTTTTTTGCCTCACCAAAGGCACAGGAATTATAATAAACAAGAGTCAACTCCACGTCCGGTGAGAGCAATGAATAATAATATGTGGAATACTTTTGATGGTCTTTTTGCAGCATAATCTAACTGACCTAAAAACTCAGGAAGTACTGTTTTTTTCGGATTAATTTCCATACATTGTGATGAGCTTCCCTTTTCATTGCCAGCAGTATGCAAAACATTGCACGTTCAAGTTAATGGGAATGTTTTAGGATTAAGACACACTCAAGGGTCATCACATTTAAATAACAAAGCCGAACCAACTTTGTTGGCTTAAAAATAATAGATTATGCCTTGCTCTACGAACTGTTTTTTCATGGATGATTAAGAGTCAAAGTTTTCGTCATTTGTCACTTTTGAGCCACTTCGGGCATGCCTTGTGGGCGGCTGTGGCTCGGCTGGTAGAGCGGATCATCTCTCAACCACAAGGATGCCTGTTTGACCCCTGTCCATATGTTGCAGCGTCCTTGAGCAAGAAACCGAACCCAAAAGCGTTCCCACGAGATGGATTGGGCACCTTCTATAGCAGCCATCGATGTGAATGGATGAAAGTGACTTCAAAATTGAAATGAAAAGTTTTTATATAAGCCACATCCATTTACAAAAAGCTGTGATAAGTAAACCAGTGATTGTGACATTTTGTTGGTGTCTCTAGTTGACTCTTCAATACCTATTTTGCGCTAATATAGCTATGAGTGCTAGCTTTGACTCATGCAAATTTCAGGGCTACATTGAAACTTTGAAGGGGATATCTTGTTACAAGTTGGGAAATGTTCATGCATGAGCGGTAGCGTTAAAGAGAGTAAAACATTTCTCTGTTTTGCATTCCAAATCTTTGAAATATGAAAGGCACTTCTTATCTTACCCAGTCTCTCAACTGATTCTCCCTCCATTATTTTCTTTTTGAGCTGCGGAAGGGGGCACTCACACTCAAAAGCGTGGGCTCCACACCACCAAGTTTTTGCCAGTCAGGAAGCCAGAGTTTTCTAATTAATCTTCCCCGTGCCCTGGCATTAGACAGAGCATTCATCTTCTTTACATCTTTTACATTATGCATCCCTATTCTGCTGTGTTGTGGAATGAAATGGCTACTAGCAAGAACCTATCGCCACGACTGATGGAAAGTGGCAAGAAGAGGAAGAAGAGTTTATTGGAAATGACACTGTTGATCTTCAGTGTGAGTCATTTGACTGGTTGGGAGCGGGGAGGGGCGGAGGGCGAGAGCATCACCTGGGCCTCGACAGATGTGACGCCTCCTGTACCTGCCAGGCCCCATTAGACGCAGCTGTTCTAAAAATAAAGTACCAGGGCTTCCTTCTTTTTCTTTTTTTCTTTTTTTTTTTCAGGGGTGAAAATCAGATCCTGTTCCGTTCCTGTAAAGTTCAAATGAGACACGTGCCTGCTACCCGCTTGGCCACACAAATGAGCCCCTGCATAATCAATAAGGCCACGCTGCCTGGTCTCCACTGCCGGTGTTGTAGCTGTGGTGTCAGTCCGTGTTCGTGTAGCTGGATACCACTGCTCATTACTCTTCTTCCCCTATTGGAGCTTCGAGGTTGAAAGTGAGCTGGAACCCTAAGGACATCCCCGCAACCATTTACATCAGCTCAGAGTGAGCACGGGCAAAAAGGCAGACGTATCGCTGTATATTGGGCATCAGCTGTGAAGCTGTAAAGTCCTCCCTGAACAGGTGGCGGAAAGAAATAAGCCTGACCCTGTCCATGACACCAAAGGTGAAGTGACGCAATGGCCCCGCTCAGACTGCCTGGTGACATTGCTGTGATTGTCCCGTCCATCTTTCAGGTTTTCACTGAGGTGTCGCTGTTAGAACTTAAATGGGCAGAGTGCAGTTTTACAGGCCTCCTGCAGTGTGTTAATGTTTTGGGACAAAAGTCTCATCTCGGTCCTGGCCCAAGGAGATCTAATGGCGGCTTTACAAGGCTAATTAACAAGCCATGAGCGAGGTAATGAACTTTCCAAATGTGCTGGCAAACGCAAAAATAAATTACACCCCAGTGAAGGCATTAAAGGAAGTGTGAGTGTACTTCTGAGCCTTCCTTTGGGAGAGCCACAGTGAGAAAATGAATTTGGAGCTGCTATCTTTTCATTGCCTGACCTAAGAGTGTCTCAGTCGGCCCACTGCATGCCCCGGCCAGTGTATAGATTGCTATTAATTAGTCCACTTTGCACCTGTCTCTAAAGCAGCTCTTATTGGATTTCGCAAGTTCCCACTCATCTCCTATGGCCACTCGCTAGCTTTCAATTGGCATTTTATGATTATGAATAAATATCCTGTAATGTACCCTCTGCACAAGGAGACGATTCCAAGATTCCATGAATCCATGTGAGTCGAATGAGTTATCCATTAAAAGTAGGAAGTGCAGGGGCAAAAAAAAAAAAAAAAGAACACTTCTCTTTTCTCTCTCCAGTCATGTATTTGCATTAAGAGGGGTGAGGACCTTCCTATAGAACTTACTGAGGATTCAGAAATGTGACAAAACTCATCGAGCTGGCTGTTTGACCTCTCGGTACTTATCTCTCATTGAGAGGGGCTCATCTTATCCTTCTGCCAGAGCGCAGCCACACAGCTGGAGAACATTTGAGTTGTACAGCACTTTTGTACTCTACTCTGAAGAGACTTTTGTAATTTGCTCTTTAAACACTTCCGCTATTTTACAATAATATGTGTGCATTTGTGCATGGCAGTTAGCAAGTCTTCATCGCTTAGATTTGATATTCTCTCCTGAATGTCTCATGACATAAATGAGGATTTAGAGCCAGAGTGCCTCATATCATATTGAGCACAATTGGCTATAATTTCTAAAATTACTTTGTAGTATGTATTGTGATAATGACATGCCACCGTCTTGGCATGATTGAGTAATACTGTTCAACAGTGTAAGCTACACTTACCTGTGATTTCTAACAATGCAATTGTGATGTCACAAAACACACAAAACAAGTCCTCTCTCTGGTTCATTTTACACTCACATTGATATGTTTTAACATCAGACCAAACGATGTAAACAAAACTAAACAAATGTAGCTGTGACACACATTCATCAATACAACTTCCACAACAGCACTGCATGCTCTGCTAAAGCAATTCAATTCATGGGTGGATTTTCGTCGTGACGTTTTTTTTTCCAGCAGAGATTTGATGGACAGTTTAGTATGAATGGAATCTAAACAGTGACAAGGAATCCCTCAGTTATATGCATCAGTTACAATAAACTTCAGTTCCTGCGTCAGAGTTGCCTACCACGCTTTGGATGCCTGCTGTTTTTACCATTGCCAGCGTGTATCGAATTCCACCACAGTTTGTTTGCAGAGCACGACTTTTCGAATGTGTTCGGTGAGTTTGTCTGAAATGCACCAGAGTTTCCATGGCAGTTGTTACACTTTCACAAATGGGCTGCATCAAGGCAGCAATCATACCAGGGGTTGTTGCAACTTGAACAAATGCAAACAGTGTGAACACACTCTTGAAGTAGTTTTCACAAAAAATGCTGACATGACTATATTGCCAACTGGAAGACCAGTTTCTGTACAATTTCAACAAAACCAAATTTCTTTATACATGTGGAGCAGAGTCATCTATAAACCAACTGAACAAAAAAACGTGAAATTTGATAAGCAAAACAAATGTATACTTGTGGAAAATCAATCAACTTTTCTTATTTCATATTTTTTATATGATTGTTGTTGTCACAGTTGTACCCCGACATATTTTGATGACATTATTAATCCAAAAATATTGAAAACCGAGACTTTCACAATACATACCCACAAATATCCAAATAACTACAAACAGTACGTTCTGTATGTTTATGCCTATAAACACGTGAGGACAGAAAACAGCGAAGTTTTATTTCAGGCCTCAACCAGTCCTTTCACTCACACTGTCATCTGCTCATCTTGTTTTATTCAATCTTTTTTTTTTTTTATTCCTGGAGTGCTTCATCTCCTGACTGAAGGTGGGAGCAATTGTGTGGAAAATGGTTCCATGTCACAGCCTAGCCATGTCCAGACTGAGGTGGCATGTGGACAGCCCCGTTTTATGAATGCAAATAAAAAAGGAGATCAAGAAAGTTATCAAAACACTACTGACATCTGACAATTGCTTGTCTCAGGAAGCCTTTTCATTTCAGCGCCCGGTATATAAAAAATTAATGGATTTTGCACAGACGCCATATGCTGTCAAGATTGATGGTTCTCTCACTGGAATAAAGTGCTACTTGTGTTGTAGGCTGCAGTATATGCATATAGATTGTGCTTTCCTTTTGCTCTCCTCCTTTTGTCTCTCTATAGCTCTCTGAGTATCTTTCCCTTTACCCTTTATTGTCATCCCTCACCCTTCTCTGTCTCCCCAGGCAGAAAACCAGTTGCTCTGAACTCTTCTTTTCAAAAGTTTCTGCCTTTTGTTTGCCAATAATGGGAATATTCTCTTTAAAGGAATAGTCTCCTGCTCCTCTGTCATGGTAAATATTTCTGTCTTTCTTTTTTTCCTCCTTTTTTAAAAATTTTTTGTTTCTATCGCTTATTTGCCCGCCGGCAGTATAGTCAAGGAAGCTTGGTAGTAGTAAGTGTTGAGAAAGCATGGACAGCTGCAGCCAACGATAAAAGATGCATGCTAGTCCGCTGGGTGCATTTCAAATGCAGAGTAATGTTCCAGGCAGCACAACAAAGAAGTTGTGCTTCTTGTGGACTCATTACAAAAGCCTGATGCTGGTATGCTGCTGCCTGGGAGGCCCACCACTAGACACGCTCACATGTGTAGGCGTACAGTCTGGATGCACAAAGTGTTGGGAACCGCTACTAAATATCGAGTCGGGCTTGGTTTTCAATCATCCGGTGTGTTTCCCTGCTGTGTAGAAGACACAGGAGTCTGTTTAGAGACAAAAGGTGCAATTTACCGAGAGCAACCTTGTCAGATAATAGAAATGTAGAATTTACACAATGTGACAAAGAAAATCCGCAATATATCAAGATTTGACATTGATTCTCTTATTGTGTACATCCTGACCTGAAGAGGTGTTACATAAGTACTAAAATATCCAATTAGAGTATTGATTTTTGTAGACATTTACCAGAAGTACATCATGTTTTAAGTTGCATCAAACATTTTGCAAGATTGCAATGAACAATTGTTCAAGTTGCAACACTATAATGATATAAAGGGAGTTTCCTTCCAGAGAACAATAATGTGGTGCTGAAATAACAGCCAACAAGGTGCATTCTTTGAAAAAATATGCACCAGATCACAAACACAGGTCACAGAATATTGTGTCTCAGCACACAACATCCCAGATCAAAAGCTCTGTTTGCTCTCAAGCCAATATTTTGGTATGAGTTTCAAATTTGTTCAGCTTCTACACTTGATGTATACTTTGGGAATAGGTGGACTTGAGAAAAACAAGAAAAAGACAACTACTGACTTACTGATTTGTAAGTAAGAAAAAATCCAAAACAAACAAAAGTTTTTCATGTAATAGAAACCTATAACTCATTGTGCAGTTGCTTCTGTGCATTAAAAACATTCTTGCAACCCATGGGGATCATCGTTAAGAGAGAATGTACAGACAGTCTGTGATTTTGCCTTTATTGATTTGTTTTTTGTTGTTTTCTTTTCAGCTGAGTATCCTTTGTATCTATATTAATGTTGTTGGTATGAATAGTGGGTGCAAAGTTCAGGATAACGTTTGATACTCAACAGCTTGCTTTGGAAAGCCACTATGAATCTTACACAGTTATGATCAGCTGATTGAGCCAAAGGCTTAGATTTTTTTTTTCAGTTGTTGGTGGTATGAAGCTTGTTTGCAAAGCAAAAAGCAGAATTAGTTTTTTAATAAAATGTATATTTAGATGTCTTCATCTTTATATATGTTTGAAGTGAAGCCCTGAAATCCTGCATCACAGAAATCATTTTCAATCATTTCTGATGTCTTCTGTACAAAAAATGAAGATTTAAGATGATACATCTTTGCATATTTATCGATTATTTATATTTTAGTGAGAGTCTGTGTCATTTTAAAAATATCCCACCAGGTAATTTAACTTTCTTTAATGGAAAAACCATTTTGGACACAAGTTATTATTCATAGCAGATTTTTACATAATCTTTGAACATGCCCGGAGGGCATCTTTACTAAATCACTGTCAGTGCATTCACTTGGAGTGCAGGGTAAGGCAATGTTTTTAGTCCCCACAAGGCTTTTTTCTCTTTTGCCTCACACCTTCATGGGATTGAAGTGCCCATCTAATGCTTCAAACCGGTGTTTAGTTCCTATTCAAATAACAGAAGTAATTAGACTCCATCCCAAAGAAAATAATGCTCAACCACACACTAAACCTTTCGGCTGCTCGTCCCTAGCTGATGTATGCAAGTGGATTATCCAGTATAGTGAGGTGGTAAATGGAATAATCAGAGGAGAACAAACACTCAAATTGTCAGTGTATCAGGCATGATGAGAGGATACAAGCTTTGTGTTTGTAAATGTATTACTCTTACCACGAGAGCTGTCACATCCATTTTCATAGCAGAGTGGGAGGGGGAGCTTTAAACCTGCTGGCATGCCTGCTCAGAAACCAACACAAGACCAGACTTGTGCCACTCAAGAAAAATGTTGGTTTTGGACCACAAAGTGTTTCATTTTCCTGCCTTACATATTTTCTTAATGATTTCAACCCAATTATGAAATAAAGTGAAAAAATACGACGACAATCTCAAATCAATACCCAGCAATGGCCACTGTTGAAATTCTTTTGAGTGTCCAAGAGTCCCCATGTCTCTATGTGTATCGACATATTTCTCACGCCACACACACATATATCAAGCACCATCGGGATCCTCTTGACTTTTCAGAGTTTTCCACGATCGTGTCCGGAGGCACAGAGGGATCTTTTGGCTTAATTTGCATGTAAAGTGGAGCGCGCTCCTCTGTGGGCGTGAGGTGCCTCCAGACAGACCCTCCCCCGTGGCTTGCCAGACTGAGCCAGCCAGCAGCCCTCACTCTTCACTACCTGCTGGTGTGGGGCATGACAGCACAGTGCGCAACATCTTAAGGTCCTGTCAATCTCTCCGCTGCCCGACTGAGGTCAGTCTTCTGAAGAGCAGCAGGTTGGCAAGGACAAACACGACCCATTCACAAAGACTCCTCTCAGCCAGACAGACAAAAGGCATGGACAAGATATTAAAAAGGCTCACACTGGGCTCCTGAGTATCAAATACGAGGACTGCAATGCTCCTGGCACTATATAAGTATCCAATAAAACAAAAGTGTGTGGAGCTAATAAACAAGTAGGGTAAAGAAGACTGTGTAGACAAATGCACTGTGAGTGGCACATTGTGAAAAAGTCGATGTTGATGGAGGTTGCCGGGCATTTCGGGAGAGTGTTGAAACCATCTTATCAGAGTTAATAAAAGGAGAGGGTGTTGCTGGCTGACCCGTCATCTTTCTTCTCATCAGTGTGGTCTCCTGTCTCACAGCAATGGCTAGAGGAGTGGGACCTAGCTCCAAGATTGTGTTTAGATAATGGCCATCTCCAATCATAGATAATCTGGCCCCATCTTTTCTTCACAGACACAGCGGCAGACAAGGTCAGGGGGAAAAAGATTCCTGGCGAGGCGAGGCAGAGATAGGGATGGGGCGGCTCTGAGATGATTTACTGCTGAGATTCACTCAGCTGCCTCCATCACCCTCCGTTAACTTTCTCATCCTGTCGTCTCTTCCCCTCTCACTCTTTTTGTCTTCCATCTCTCACTCCCTTGCATTCCTCCATGGGCCTTGTACTGAACCCCCACTTCTCTGTGTATCACTTGCTTTATCTCCCCCTTTACACTGTCATACCAGTAAAACAGAGAGCGATGGAGTAAAAGGAGGCAAGTCAGAAAGGAGCGAGAAAGTGTACTTCTACTAATTCTTCTAGGTTTTTTTTTGTTGAAGCACATTACTTAAATATACAAGTGGCTCTTTTTCTTGTGGTTGTAAAGATATATGCATCAACAGTTTTGGGATCTCTGAGGTAAAAGCCTAGACTGGTGGGCAGATGTTTTCTACAAATGTTCACAAAATATATGTTGAATTTGTTGATAAAAGGTCATTTGACTCATTGGTCAGGAGTAAATTCAAAAGCTCTGAAGCTTCCCTTCTTGCCATTATTTCTTCTTGGAAATCCAAGCAAAGAAATAAAGTGAAGCATAAGCCATTGTAATCGACAGCCAGCAAAACCACTCCGAGTGGCAGCAATGTGTGGCGCTGGGTCCCTCTGTCCCCCAGTCATTTTCTGAGCGCTGGTTTTGCTTCTGCTCCTGATACTCCCATATCCCCAGAGAAAGGAATTATCTCTGGGACACGGTGAACAATAGAGGGGCTACCAGGGTCTCCAAATGGAGTAACAGGCCCTAATGCCTACACATGCATGTAAGCAAGATCCCTGTGCACGTTCCACATGACAGATAATTGCTGATGTCTTGGTAGTGATAAATGTGAATCCGTTTCAGAAGTGCAAATGTCTTGGTTCAGCCCTGGGTTTGACAGCCGAGGGGTCCCACTGGGAATGGTGTACCTGACTGGCTCTGAGCCCACCACAAATGAATCCTTTGCTACTTTCTCTCCTTCAGTCAGTCCTGGCTAGGCTGTCTATTTTCCTTTAACCACAAGCCTTCATAGTAAATCTCATTTCATTGTCAGCAGCGACTGTGGTTTACTTCCCTGGCCTGTCTGCTGACTTCCTGTTGCCATTAACGCTCAATATCTCTGTTGGGGCCTGTCTGCTTGGTCTTATTTCATTCTGTGTGCTCTGTCCTATCCTGTCGCCCTATATGGAAAGTTCATCTGACAGGCTCGCATGGGCTGTGCCAGCCTAAGAGCCCTCTGTATTTCATCCACACTGCCTGTTCATCTCCCTTCTCTTTCTGCTGAAAAAGGGGTAGTAATTGATATTGGGACCCATCCATCCTCCCCTCTTAAGCCCAGAGATCCAATTTATCTTGGTGAGAATGCCGATTGGCTCCCTCCCAGGCCTTGTCGGTCAGACTTTGCCTGTTTTTAGATGGCTGTTAATTAAAGTGCCGCCATGACAAAAATAAGATCTACACGGGGGTGTGTGTGGCAATAGAAATGGGCCATCTGATTCACACTTGACCACATAAATCTGCAAAGTGGCTCGGTGTAATCTGACCTAGGCAGTCAAAATCACCACTCCCAATTGAAAACATGGGGCTGACACAGACCTGTCCTATTAGATCCAATTCAGCCCATGTAAATCTTTAACTGGCTTAATCTGCATTAATCTCGGTGATGTTTAGTCACAAATTGCCTCAGAATGATGTAGTCAATCACCAAGCAAGTCGGACAGGAGATGGAAGGAGGTAGCCATGCACAAGAATCAGCACAACAGCAAAGCAGATTTGAATATTTTAATGTCATGCCTAAACAGATGGGTTTATTTTTAAAAATAGAATACATGTTCAACGTGTTCACTGGAGTCTCTTGTCACACAGTGAATCACAACCAAAGCTGACTCAGTTCCCTCTCAGATGGTTTGTGTCTGAGTCATCTTGTGACATTACTATTTGGAAAACACATGACTAGAAAAGCAGGGACGTGACAGGTAGTAGACAGGTCGGTGAATGGGACCATACAAATAATGTACCATGAAGAAGCAGGTTTAATGAATTGCTTTCAGGGGAAAAAGAAAACTGAAGAGTTCCAAACTTCTAAAATGAGGATCAAATTGTTGGGGTCACTCCAAGCAGCACTTCTGATCGGCCTCTCTAGTTTCTGTGCCTGTGTTCCAGTGTGTGTCTGGGGTGTTTCCCCTCCACTCCACACATACTTTACTATCACTGTTTGGAGATTGTGGGCTGGAGATCCTCCACTCTCCATCGTTTTACCTCCCTTCTTCTTTTTCCTCCGCGTTCCTCACTCTCGTCTTTGAACTGCTCCAGGTGACTGTGAACCTGAGACAGCCCCTCTGCCGGCACAGATGGGAAGTCAATAGAAGCAAGTGACCTATATTACAGGCTACTCTGCTAACTCCCAGTGTGTCTCAAGTGAGAGCAGAATATTAAGGATTGTGTGAGTGCTGTTCCAGTGTATTTGTGTGTATGTGTGTTTGCATCAGTGTGTTTTGTTTTTTTGGGGGGAGGGGAGGGGGGATGGGGCAAGGAGTGGGAGGGGGGGGGGGGTGCAACAGAGACCAGGAGAAGGTTAATTACCTCCTCGTCCTTCGCTGTCGGCTGGCTTCACCTGGATGGGCCGGTTCATCTGGAGAGAGAGGGAGAAAGAGAAAGTGGAGGGAAATCCCAGGTTAGCTTGAAACAAAAACAGCGACAGAAACGATAAGTGAGTTGCTTAGAGAAAACAGGAAATGTGGCAATGCTCCCAGTGTTAATGTCAAAGTTTGCCTTCTCTGTGAGCTAAACACAAGACTCAAACAGTTGCAGTGGCGTATGAAGAGATAAATATGTGCAGTACTCCATGCCCGCGTGTTTAATTAATCCAGGGCACTGCCTCGAGAGATGCCTGAATTCCCCTCACAGTTCAGCAGAATTAGCACTTTTCAATGACGGAGTCACACTGGGTGTCAGATGGCACTTGGAGATTAATGCCATTACATCAGCCACTCCCAGCCCCATCGGGAGAGGCCCTCACTGGCTGGCCCTTGCTCTTCCTGTCCCTTCCTGGCACCAGACTCCCAGTCACCAGCTATATCCTGCTCATCCCTGACCCTCAGCAATCCCTCTTACTCTGCCGTCATCCCCCCCCCCTCACCTCTCCATCTACAATCGCTTTTGCAAATTACAACCACTATGCTCTGGTCTGGTAAGCCAGCTGCACCATGCCAATCCACCTTCTTCTGTTTGAAAAGGTTTTGAGAGTGTAAACATTGTATTGATGAAACTATTTTCTGAAAGGTTTACAATAGGAAATGGATGAACAACCTTTGTGCATCCATTTTTTAAGTGATGTGAACACAAAATCGTTCAAAGCTCACAATTGAAACAAAAAAAAAAATCCTTGTAAAGTCTGTGCCATGAATAAAGAAATTCCCAGTTTCTGTTTCTGCAGAGTCTGAATGCAAAATCACTCAATATTGTGTTGAAACTTGAATAACATTTCCCTCTGTGAAAGGGAGGGTTTTCAGAGTCACCCATGGAGACCCCCTTTCTTATTGAGGCTACCCACGCTCTACATATTTGGCATTATGTTTTATATTTGGTGTTGCTTTTTTGTAAATACTTCACTTGGCAGCGCGCCTATCTTTCTAACTAGGCCATGTGGACACGTCCAACATGTGAATGCCAGTGAATGGCACACAGCACTGCCCACTCAGATCAGTCGGTGAGGGCAGCACAGTGGGTGTTTGGGCCTCTGGCAACACAGCGCTTGACAGCACTTGACATGAGCTCAGACCACAGCTAAAAATAGACCGAAGGACTGTGTACATGTATTGACAAGTGCATACATGGTGACACCCGAGGGACATCATGTCGTCTCCGAGCAATATGCTGAACGCAGCTCGGCACGATTAGATTAAAGCAAGTCTATGTGGCGACACGGTAAACAAATGTCCACATGGAAAAAAAAGACTGACAGCTGAAAAAGGAAGTACCACAAGTTATGCATAACTAAATAGCTCATCCATGCACATCTTGTATATTGATCACTCATACAAGGGTCATATTTTGTGTTTTTGTCAAGCATTTTTGTTCAACGCATCGGTAATGAAAGACTAACAACTATTGATACCTTCAGTAAAGGTTGCAGGTCAAATGAGCGCTACCCTGTTTATGACAAGTGTTTTTAGAGTATAGCACATCTTTCTTGTAATCTTAATGAACTGTTAAAATTTCTATGCTGTATTTCTTACACTGACTCACAGGCAATTCAGTAAGAAAATAAAGTATGTCCTTTTTGAGATTCCATGTAATATATTTTGTTGTAAAGCTGAAATCACTAGTATTTCCAAGAAGTTTTGGATTTGTGCAGTAGCTGTGCTCTTTGATACTTGTATGTTTTATTCAGTAAAATAACCTCTGTTGTTGTGCACCACATCATGATTTTGATTCCTGAAAACTATTCTCATTTTTTAAAACGTTCAGATAGATGATGAACTTGCAGTGTCCCACTGATTTGCCTTGCCTTTGCTTTAGGTTGGCCAGGGTAGGCTCCAAACTCCTGCAACTTTAAGAACAAGTTGATGTAGAAGATAAATGGATGGATGGATGGGCTACCATCACACTACATGCTCGTCTCATGAGTTTACCACCACAAAGTCTTAGACAAGATTTTTCTTGGCAGAAAGTCAGATTACTTTAAGTTTTAAGAACCTGAGTATAACACAAAAATACTGTAATGTTAAAGCCTGAGAGTTCAGGAAAGCCAGAGCCGAGTTCAAGCAGCCTATTGACGTTTTCGGTCCTTTCCCAGTGGCACTTCATTAGCATCATTTTGTGAAGCACTGAATCAGAAACAGTTTTATGGTATTTCAACTGTGCTGGCTGACATCAGTCCGTATTATACTTAGCTTGTTTACAAGTCGTTCTTAGCTACATTTCAGTGATGGGGAAGCACTGGTGTATAAGAGCCTGCTGTAGAGAGAATTAAGGTCAGTTGAAGTATTGTGAGTACTAAGTGAAAGTGTGTTGTGAGAGCTTATCATGAGTGTTTGTGTGTCAGTGTGTGTGTGTGTGTCTCGATCGCAGCTCAGGTTGGAGGCAGAATTGGTCTCACATAAGAGGTTTAAGGTACCCTGAAGTCCCAAGATCCCTGTCCAGTGATCAGTCAGCTTCGAGGTCTTAAACGGCAGTGACTGGTCAGGAGGCTTCATTAGTAGCCCCCGAGCCACTGCTGCAACAAGAGTCATTAAACAACCCAAAAGTACACTTGGGGTTGCTAGGCAACCAAGTGGAGGTGGCCAGCAGGCAGGCACCGCAAGCTGGCTGTTGGTCTGCAGGCTGAAAGCCAACCATTTGGCATTCCTTTCTTTTTTCCTTTCTTTTTTTTTTTTTTACTTGGTCCAAAGAGGTCATAGTGAGAGAGGAAGGGGGGGAAAAAAGAATTCTCAACTCCCACCTTCCAGCATGTCCCACTTTCATGTCCCCTTTTAGTGACTGTGACAATGAGTTTTCAGAGCGAGTCTGCTGCAACTTCTGCTCCAGCTTCCTGCCAAATTGTGGAGTTCAGCTCAATGCCAAACTGTGGGGATGTGAGTAGTGCTCACATGCATATGGGTGGAGTTAAGATGCCTGTTTCTCTGAGCTACTCTATACTGTCCTTTACATATATTTTTGTCCCACTTAAGCAGCCAGTGGGAATGTCTCGAGCAGATGAGCTTACTGAACAAAAATCTTTAACTATTAACTCTCTCTCTCTCTCTCTCTCTCTCTCTCTCTCTCTCTCTCTCTCTCTCTCTCTCTCTCTCTCTCTCTCTCTCTCTCTCTCTCTCTCTCTCTCTCTCTCTCTCTCTCTCTCTCTCTCTCTCTCTCTCTCTCTCTCATACTGTGACACACACACACAGAAGCACAAAAAGTCTGGGGGCTCAATAACAGCAGGTGGCTTAGGTGACATTTTAATCCCTTATTACTGAGTGCAGGATTAGCCAACAGATCAAGGCAGAGTTAATTATATGAATTCATCAGAGGCTGGGCGAAGAGGCTGCCTGCCTCCCCCTTGGGCCAGGACCTAGTCCCCCACCAGCACCTCACTACCAACAATTTGCGCACACGAGTGCATGCACATGCACAACGCTGAAGATGACAAGTGATGTTCGAGGAGCCAGTTGGTGCCTGATGAGCATTGCATTGGCTTTAAGCTAAGCGAACACATACAGTGGAGTCCCCACAGATACTGTAAGACAAATGACAGACGCTGCCTTCCCATCGGGCTCGGCGAAATGAACTGCATAGACATCGGAGAGTAGGACTACAGACTTTTTCATTCCGCAGATGTGTGGCTGCCGAGGCTGAAAGGAGTTCAACCACCCTCTGTCTTGCTTTATCTTTGTCTCTCTCTGCCCCTTTGGCCTCCAAAACCAATATGCTTCCCACCACAGCCCCTTAATGGGTTGATCAATGCTGACAAATAGGCAGCTCATGCTGTCTTGCCGGGGAACTCACGGCTCTGTGCCTGTGTGCTGCCGCACTTAGAGAGGCCATCTCTCTTTCTCCTCATCTCTCCCTTTCTCTGTCTTTCTCTTTCTTTCACTTTTTCCCCCTCTCCATACTTCTTCCTCCTTCATGCTCTATTTCCTTTATGTCCATACATTCATTTTTTTTCTTTGTTCTAATCTCCAGGGGTAAATCTATATTTTTCATTCTGTTATGATGAATAAAAGTCAGCTTGAGTCACAGAGGGGTGGGGAGCCAACAGTGTGGAAGAAAGGAACTTGCTAACATTTTGCAGTAAAGGAGTGCAAGCACGTTACAGAGTGTGTTTGTGGGTGCACATGATTTTTTTTTTTTTTTGCTCATCCGTCCTTGACTGGGGTGTCTGATTGATAGCAGTGCTGTGGAGAAAAAGACGGACAAGGACACCCCTGGCCTTTGACCGTGTTTGACCAAGCTTTGTGAATACCACTGCTCACAAACCAAGAAAAGAGAAATGCTTTCCACCAGCCACTCCACACAGAGAAAAGTGCTCTCTCAGACCCACACCGTCACCAGTCGCTTTAACTTTATCACTCGAGCACGATCAAACATGAGGAGGAACTATTTTCCAAACCGAAGTTAAACTGGACATAATGCATCACACATGTTCGCAAAAACTGACATTTAAAATTGGAATCAATTAATCTCAGTTGTTACCTGTGATTTAATAAATTAATTGATTGTTAATGTATGTGTATGGGTAAGCATCTCACTCAGTAAAGATTTTCTGAAATTAATTCAGTCATAATTTGAGTACTACATTTCTTTGTGAAGTATACCTGTGACCATTTAAAACAATAAAGATTGACTGAGGCCCTATTTTGTTTTTGTTTCAGAAAGGTTTCATTTACATTTATATGACAAACTTTTGAACATTTTTACATGGAAACAATGAAGTGTTTATGAAGGGCCACAATTGGGTGATGTTGTTTATTTTGTAATGAACCGAGACACACATGCGTACAGAGAACAGTACGCTATAAACATTAACATTTGCAGTACACAGACATCTGCATGGACAGACGATGAAGTTAGTTTGGTATTACGGTGACTCTCGATTATAAAACTACCAAATCTCAGAGAAAAATGGACTGGGAGTAATGACACTCTGAAAAGCACTATTGTTGTTATTGCTGATCTACTCGTGTGTGGATGTGCAGAACAACTATTTACTGCACCCACGTTAGCAGCATTTCCTTCCATCTCTATAGAGATGCAATGATTCGAAAAGTTCCACCTTGGAAGCAATTTTTTCACAAGATTTCATTTTCAGTGGCTCTGAGCACTGTCGTCGTGTAAACAAACTTCCAAAACACAACCAATGTTCTGCATTTTCACTTGAAAATGTTGCCATGGAAACAGGGCTTAAAACTGAGAAGATCTAAATGAATCCATCGAACCATTCACCCATGTTCTGTACAGCTTCATCCAATTCAGGGTCATGTGGCCCTGGTGCCAATCCCAGTGAAGCAAATCAAAACTGTTGTTTAACAAGGCAGCACTGGGAAATTAGCCCCTCCATGTTAAACCCGGTAATACCAACACATTTACAACTATCAGCAGCAGTATTGCATCATCCATGAGAGAGGATCCGGGCACACCTGCTATTCTTTGTTCTTCACTGAGCATCTACACTTGACAGTCATGTTGGGTGAATTGTGATATTAATAGGAGGGTGTGGTGATGAATCATTAGCTTCTCAGCCAGTCACATTACTCATCTCATAACTTTTAAACAGCTGTGCCAATCACAGCGGCACATGAGTAATGTGGTCCACCAAATGGAAGAAAGTTTTCAGGCTCAGGAGGAACACATTTATTTAACAGGAGGTGCACAGGCGCCACTTGAGCTTGTCTCCCGCACTGTGGCTGCGAAACACAAAATGATGACTTTCCTATTCCGTTTGTTTAACATGCATGGAGTTACTGGATGTTTGGTCAGTTACTTTCATTTGTAATAAAGTATGGTTTTATTGGGACTGAGACACTGATGCCTTTTATAACCATATGGGCAGCACACATTGATGATTCGTTAAAACTAGTCAAATAATCTGAAAGTGCCACATTTACATTCTGACTGGTTTAGATTGTTTGATTTGGAAAATTTCAAAAGTTCGACTCAACCAGTTTGAGCTCCATGTAAATGCTCTGACAGTCACTACTGCCAAGAGTATGCATTTGTTTATTGTCCTGTTGGAGGCCTGTATAAACAAACAATTTCCACCCAATTTTTGTTTACATGACTTTTGAAAGTGGAAATGTTTTCTTCTCTCAAACAAATGATTTCTGATTTTTAACAGCAACAATTACCCCTGTGGTTTGGGGACTTCACTCTTTTTCTTTCTTTTTTATTAAACCACATCATGTATTATTGACTGCAATTTCACCTGTATTTGAAAATAGAAAAAAAAAAAAACAGTACCTGTTGACCTGTTAAAATTGAGGGCACCGCTGCCTGCAGTGATTATCCCATTATAAACCATTGTTTTTGGAGGTTTGTGAGAACCTTCTTTTTGCCATAAAGGAGCTCTTCAATATATTAGAAACATTAAACCTTCACCAATAACATGTTTTTTTTTCTCATTAAACATAGATGTTTTCAGTTAATCCAAAGATACAGTTCAGTATATGAGTGAAATGTCATAGATAAATACACTAAAAAAAGAAAATAAAACCCAGTTAATTAACCTTATTGCATCAGGCTATTGTTGAAAAGTTTACTTGACAAAAACCTCTGATTTTGGTTAATCACAGTTGCAAAGCTATGAGACCCACTTGAACAGTGTTGTTCTCATTAGATAAAAATACAACACAAATATCTCAATATCTGTCGGTACAAACTTAAACACAAAGTTCTTAAATGATGCGTAACATGTGATTAATAACAAGACAAATTTCAGGCACTAACAATAACACATTTCTTATGGGTTGATAAACTTTTTGCCCATCTCGACTTCTGAGAGCTTTTTCCTCAAGATGCTTGTTTGAGAAAATCATCATTAAATTAATTTGTTGCCAATCATCCCAAAAAGTTTCAATAAGCCCTTCTCGCTGTTTTTATTTAATTTTTTTACGAGTACCAATTAGGTTCAAAGCCTTTTATTGGCCCTGTCCCATAATCTTGAGCAATTTCACAGTATCATATTTTACATTATTCAACAATTAATTTCTTAAAACTGTGATGTTAATTTTCCATCGTAGAAAGTTGACAAGAAGGCTAAACTCTGACAAGACAAATCTTCAGGATTCTTAGTTACCTTGAACACCACACGCACGCTGTATAACAAGCTACAGAGTTCCTGGTAAACGGACCTGTTGTTATTTTATCTCGCCCCCTTTCAAGTCATCAGGTATCATTGCCTTGATAAGTCATCCATTGTTTGATGACACTCATTATCATTTTGCATTTTCAACGCCAGTGGATTTACTGGAGCCGTTGATGCCATTTACAGCCCTTTAAGCTCAATTAAAGATGCTTAATGCAGACTGACATTTCCTATAGAAGTAACAAAGAGCCATTGGTGCTGGGTGAACAGAGACGCCTCGTCCTGAAGGGAGTTATGAGGTTGCTGAGGCTCAGACCTTTAACCATTATGAAGCCACAATAAGTGTCTTGGTCTCAGTCGTTATTATCAGTGCCCTTTGAGGTTTAGAGTATTAAGTGTATTCTGTGTTATAGATTGAAAATTGACATATTTGTCGATGCGTGTTCATTAAAGTTTATCTGTTGATTTGTTGTTTTGTCTTTGGTCTGTTTTGCACAAGTACAAAGAAGGGGGAAAAAATGACATTCAAGTGGAAAACAAAATGACTGGGTAAAATGACAGATGTCAAAATTGGATCCTTGTTTTCCCCAAAATCAAGTTAGGTAACATTTTATTTTATTTATTAACTTTTTTTAACCTTTCAATAATAAAAAAAAAATAAAATAAAAAAAAATCAATTCTGAGCTCTTCTCCCTGTAGGAAACTATCACTGCCAAACAAGCTCCGAGAGCCTGCACAGCCTGTACTGTACCAGCCCAAATTACTGTTTCCATCACCTATCGCTCACGCGTCAGGACATCCTGCCCCTCATTTCTGCGTGGAAGGCAAACAGGGCCGGCGCAGCGGGAAGGAGTCTTTCTCTCAAATTGGTGCGCGAGTTCACAGCGGCCTCCCCGTGAGGCCAACAAACCACGCGAGGTCGGGTCTGCCGTGTGTGCTGAAGGAGATGGGTTAGAAGTGGAGTGATCACACGCTGCCTGTCTCCCCCGAAAACACATGAAGGAGAGCCACGTTTGCCTCGCAGTGAAGACGAGGGAGAAGGAGCGCTGACAGTTCAGCAGTGGGTTTGCTGGCGGTGAAACACGCTCTATTTTTAGCCCTGATCCCATGTTCCTATTTAAAGATGAGGTAGTGAAGGTTGGCTTGGGAGGGGTAGACGGGAATAAAAAGGTGCTCATATTCAGCTAATACGGTATTCCCTTGTGTGATACTGCCTTGTCAGGGGGGAACATCTCTGTGTTTGTGTTTTGTCTCTGTAATCTCTGTCCTGTTCTCCATAATTACCTGGCAATTGATTTCCCCCCAGAGCAGAGGTTTTTTTTTTTTTTTTTTTGCTTTTAATTTATCTCTATGAATCCAGTATTGGCTCTTTGGCCTTCGGAGTTAACCAGCTGAATGTCTGAACCAATCCATACCACCCCACCCTGCTTGGCCTGGTCCAACCTAATCTAGTGTTGGGGACTGCGGCTAAGCCTGCATCCATAATAGCCCCATATTCTCTCTTTCTATTTTTATTTTTCACCCCACTGTTACCCAATGGGGCTCCTGTTGGAGGTGGGACAAAGGTAGACAGAGACAGAAAGTGGATGAGAAATCGAGCCATCATGTTATCCTCTGCTCCATAAAGCCTCTGTTCTTCCTCTGACTGTAGATGGATTGCCGTGTAGATCACTGGCCAGTGCACTATATTACATTTATTGCCCCCCTCTTTTTCTCTCTCTCTCACTCTCTGTCTTTCCCTATCTCCCTCATGCCTGTTCCTGTGAAAATAGGGGTGGGTGGAAAGAAGGACAGGGGCAGTCGGCAGAGAGGTGCATCAGGAGAAGGAGGGGGGGGGGGGGGGGGGGGGGGACAACGATTCGACACAGTGAGACAAGACTAACAAATTAGTCAAAGTGACAGGGAGTTTTATGAGGTCTGCTCTTGTGAGGCGACTGCTGCTCTTTTCTTTTTCGCTCTCTTTCTCCAGGCCGCAGGGAGAGCACAAGGGGCCGTGTGTGTGTGTGTGTGTGTGTGTGTGTGTGTGTGTGTGTGTGTGTGTGTGTGTGTGTGTGTGTGTGTGTGTGTGTGTGTGTGTGTGTGTGTGTGTGTGTGTGTGTGTGTGTGTGTGTGTGTGTGTGTGTGTGTGTGTGTGTGTGTGTGTTTTCATGTGCCTGTTCATTAAAATAGTAGTGGAAAAGAGAAGTAAGAAGGAAAAGTGAGTCCACACCTCATATGGTTTGACATAAGTGAGCATAAAGAAACCATTTTTTACTTTTTCCAAATAGACCAAACTGACAACACAGGACTATGTGAAGCAATAAAATGAAAAACTTGTATCACTTATTCTTATCAAGGAAGGAGGTTTTTATCCGTCCTTCAATCAGACAATGCAAAAATGACTATTTTTAGCTTCCTGTCTTGACTTCATCCGGTCCTGTGAAACACATTACATTAAAATGAACTTTAGATTATTTTCAACATATGATCAGATGTGTTTCATCTCAAAAATTGAGTTCCTTAGAAATATTTCAAGGAAAAATTTTTCTTCTTACATGACAAAAGATGAAGGAAGCCTTTGTGTGTTTTGACCTGAAGTATCTGTTGTGTTCATACATGCCAGTAGTTTTCTAATAATCACATTAATTCCCCATCTTAGTAGAGGGAGGTGTGTCAGGGCTTTGAATTAATCAAAATTCCTAAACAATCATACGATATTGCAGTTAGTAACAACTTGCCAAATCATACTCCAGAATTTTGCCTGATTAACCACATTTTATTTCCCTCTTGAATATTTCGACTTTGAAAGGTGTCATTCACTGTTACTTAATTTGAACTCCAGTGAAACATATGTTCAACAAACAAAACTGAACTGCAAATATTTATTTTATTTTTGTTAATTGTTTCCACACATTTCCTGAGTGATGGACATATATTGGTTTGGCCAAAAGCCATCATTTTATGTAAAATTTCACTTAAATTTCAAATTGAAAGTGCATTTTAGCATTTAATTTGATTGAGCAATGTTCTATGTTTTGATCTCCCCTTGTTTGTAGCCCACAAACGCCTCAGAGATTGAGAAACAAGAAAGCCGAGGCTTAGCTTTGAGCCCTGCGTCTCATTTTGCATGTTTTGATGTAATAGCCAGGCTTACACATTTGACACCACAATGATGAGCCGTTTTATCAGTGTGAAACTTCTGTGGGATGCCTGCCGTTTTAGAAGAAAGTAAAATATGCACACACACAAAAAAAACAACTATCCCTATACACATTGTTTGTGGCATATGCACTATTATCGTCTGATAAAATTGCATATGCCACAAACAATGTGTATAGCAAGAGCAGAGAAGGCTAAAAGCCCAAAATGGAGAACACATAGCTGGAGCAGAAATTGAAACAATAACCTGGTAGCTCCCAAGAAACATCTATCACTCTGCGAGGCCACAATACAAATGTTTCTGAGCCGGGGTGGGAAAACTGCTAAAGTGGCTCACAGTATAAAGAGGAGTGAGAGAATAATAATAAGTGGAAGGTAATGACACACCATGCATCTGTCAGATTTATGGCTGTGTATCCCGCTCCACTTCTCGCATATACCTGCCGGTCGGGTCTGCACTCGAGCCTGTACACACCGCACCGCAATGCTGATGAGAAAAGTCAGCGGTGAGGAATCACAGAGCAGCGGGGAGAACAGCGCTGGACTCTGGCTCGGCTGCAGCATCCAACAAATGAGCGCTAAAGGCCCAGAGAGTGCACGAGCTGACACACATATCGAAAGAGGGTGTGGAAATGCACAAAACCACAGATGTTTTGGCACAAATTGGCAGCTTCAGTCAACAAAAGTTTAGTCAAGGGACTGAGGCCAGAGTTGGTTATTCAAATGTATAGAAGATGAAAATGTAGTAGAAACGGGAGGGTTGTTTTTCTTTCCGCAGTCGCTTGCTCATGTGGACTTGTTGGGTTTTCTCTTGAAAGGTGCCTTGAAATGACGGCGTTGTAATTAGGCGCTATATGAATCAAGTTGAATGGATAGTACACATTGAGAGTGATTTTAGTTGTAACTATGACCTGATTCTGATGTCAACATTGCACATTGGTAACTGTGCAGCTTTGTGCTGTCCTGCTGTTAATTCAGTTACTTAAACACTGATTTGCAGTAAAATGTAGAAGTACGTGCAGAAAAGGTGCAGCGGCACTTGAAATTTGAATATTTGAAGGTATATTGACTTTTTTTTTTCTTTTTTGGTTTGATCGTGATGAGCAACATGCGTCAGGTGATCATATCCTCCAACCATACATTTGACAGGGGAATCAAACATAAGACCCTCATGCCAAAACCTGCCAACCTGGCCAGAGATGTGGACCTGTGTAGTGTGAAAATCAATAATAAGACATTAACCACAGTTTGTTTGAGTAGTAACTACCAATACCAAACCTAATCCACTGTGAGTCGTAGTGTTTTACCTCCTGCAGATAAATAATACATTGATCCTGAAGGAAAATGAAATAAAATCAATAGATCAGATAACACGAGATGCTGCATATAACATATTTGCATATATTTAGTGAGTATCAACTACATACATGAGGGTGAATCTGTGAAAAGAGGCACACTTAAGGCTGAAGATATTTTATGGCCTGAAAAGCGACAGGGTGAAGGGAAACAGGTGTGTTTGGTTTCAGATTTAGATTGTAGTTCTCTTTGTTTTTAGGTGGTCCAGCCCAACTGGGATCCAATAGGAGAGTGTGGTCAGATATGCTATCGCGTCTCTCGCAATGTCATAAAAGCATGTTGTGAAATACCGATACACTCAAGGAAAGTGTAGATCACACAACAAATATATAAAAACAAGTTTGGGTCCAGTAAACCAGCAACAATAGTTTGATTTCTATTTGTCATCGTCATAGTTGTATGTATTAAGTACATGCTAATGGATAGCTGCTAGTGTGTTTAATAACTTGTATCTGATATCAAAGCAGATCTGATCAAAGCGGGATCATCAAAACAATTGTCCCAGTACATACAAACATCACATGAGGATCAGGCATATTTGCACCTGCTTACTTTGTAGCAGGTGCAAAGTAATCCTAAATAGCAGTACTTTGTAGTATTCCACTGAGAGGCAAATTAAACAGATTTCGTGTGAAAAATACATACCTACAATAATTCCATCATTATATTTAAGAGCAGAAAAGATATCTTGTAGAGTTGCACGAGTATTTTCTGTTCAACACATTTTACTATGCAAAAGCAATGTTTTGTGTTGGTCAGTGGAGCAGTGAAATGCACTGAGCTGCAGCATTTCTATGATTTTTATATGCAGTTAAATATGATGAAGTGCTTTTTTTTTTACCTCCCCTGTTTTTACATTCACTGCTGATTAGGCCTCAGGATGAATATTTACAGGGAGTGTAACAAGTAAACATGTTAAAAAATGCATAGTAAATCAGTGAAGCACCTTCCATTGTTTAACATTTTGGATAAAATATCATGCAGTAGTAGTACTTATTCACACGGTGACACCGCAGATCATATAAGCCATGTATCACATGCACAGTGTGCACTTGACAACACAGCGGAAGGCACAGCAGATTCATGAGCCTTCCCTCGTGCACATAAACACACACTTATCGGCTGTGCATCGTAATGGAGGGGTAAAGCATGAAGTTGCCCATCAAATAGACACTACCTTATTCCAGTTGTATCATAAACACATTGAGCAGAACAAACACAGTCGTGAAATAATGGTAATAATAGAAGAGGTAATGTATTGTTTTAATGAGCACACTCACAGTACATGGTTGTACCTCAGTACATGGACACCGAGCGCTGGGAAACAAATGCACTTTCTCATATATGCACGCGCGCACACTTGTGTAAAGATGCCTTTAGACACGTACCAGTACGCACACAAAGCGCACACCGCGGCAAGTGTGTTCGAAGGCGGCGTTGGAACAGAAAGCTGTTTGTGAAAATGATCACATCAATCGAAGTGATAGATAAAAGACTGGGAGCAATTGATAAAGTGCCACAATTATTTGGAAGATGAATGGCTGAATTTGCTTTTGAAATTGGACTGGATCTCAGCGCAATGGAACAGAACTCATCATCATCAATGAGCCGGCCGTTAGATTGCTTTCTGTCACAACCCAATATGAGTCTGGACAATTGGATCCATCTGCCAAATGGGATCAAATAGACCTACTCACACAACATTCAGGGGTGATGTATAGTGACCATGTGCAAAACATATTACATTCAAATGCACAATGCATCATCGTGTGTGTGTGTGTGTGTGTGTGTGTGTGTGTGTGTGTGTGTGTGTGTGTGTGTGTGTGTGTGTGTGTGTGTGTGTGTGTGTGTGTGTGTGTGTGTGTGTGTGTGTGTGTGTGTGTGTGCGTGCGTGCGTGCGTGCGTGCGTGCGTTTGGATGTGACATCTGCCATCGCCACATGTGAGCACGCTCAATACAAATGATGTGAGATACATTAAAGGAACAGCAAGTACGACAGCAAAGGAAATGACAATACGAGCGAGGAGGGGAGGGAAAAAAACATGATGCTTAAATGCCACAAATGAAGCCATCAATTCATATAATGTGAGTGAGATGATTGTAAAGACAAGGTATGGAGTGAATGGCTTGAGATTGATGTGCAGTTAAAGGCGGCCTTTAACAGTTAGAAGAGGGATCTTTTTCTCTCATCTCCCAATACCGCGGCTCCATCCAGGATATTTTTCTTTTTATTGTTATTATTTAAAAGAATATTTGCGAAGTTGCAACTCGTAAAACTTCCACTATCGTATCACATAATTTATTTAAGCCTATAAATCCTTTGGCTTTCGCAGTTATATGCCTCATAATGATGCATTGGTTAACACGGCCTGAATATTTGAGCCACATAAAAATGGTAATAGATTAAACCAGGGGAGTGTGTAGAGCTGCAGTGGGTGTGCGTGCATGTGTGCGTGTGAGAAAGACTCTGTGAGTGGAGCTATCAGCAAAGAAGTATTACTGCAGCTTACACAGGCCTTAGCATACAGAAAGGAACATCAGAATACACAGTATCTCCCCCACAAAGCAACAGGAAAGGGACGAACACAGCAGGGGGTTGGAGGGAAACACACTAAGTGATGTATTGTGCGAGGAGGGAGGTGACAGGGGTCTGATGATACAGCGGAAGCGTGCAAATGGTCGATTATTAAGGGGAGAGGAAGCCTGAATGAGTGTTTATGTCCACAAATCTGCCTAGAGAAAACATCTATGCACCTAAAATGTGTTATTTACTTTGTGCATCTTACAGTATTGAGGCGATTGGTGGCATCAATTACATCTAATTCACATGCACTATAAATCCTGCACACACACACACACACACACACACACACACACACACACACACACACACACACACACACACACACACACACACACACACACACTCACACACCTGTTCACATACATCTGTTCTAGCCTGTAAATCTGCTAGTCAGTAAGGTTTGGACTAGTTTTGTCATAATTGGCTTATTATTATTACTTATTATATTACTGACTTTTTTCAAATGATTTTTTATGCAGTGTGAACTCTGTTATCTTCACTGTCAGTATTCTCTATTTATATGCTATCTCTTCTTCATGTTTGCTCCATAATGGCCTATTATATCATGCTGCTGTTTTTTTTGTTTTGCAGTCTGGGGTCATGGAAGTGATATAGTAAAACCAGACCATCTCTGTCTGAAGCTGTGGCTGATAAAAGTGACCTGAAAGGTAATTAAACTCCTCCAGACGGACATTTATACCTGCGTTCGCCTGGATTTGCAATCAGATGATCATTTTTCTTGCTGTTTGAGAGGGAGAGCGTCGACACGGCATCCTGGCGTACCCTTCACTGTTTTATCCTGTCTTTTCACACACACACACACACACACACACACACACACACACACGCACACACACACACACACACACACACACACACACACACACACACACACACACACACACACACACACACACACACACACACACACACACACACACACACACTGTTCCTGAGCGGCCAGTGTCGGGGGTGCTCTGCGGGGACCTGTGCTGTCAGGGAGCAGACCACAGAATGTCCCTGGTTGCTGCTCCACCTGCTGTGACAGCTAATTAGGCGAGGCCACAAAGACTGGCCTGTCTGGGTGCTGAAGTGGGTGTCGTGGCATGGCATGGCAGGGCAAAGCAGGGCAAAGCAGGGCAAGGCAGGGCAAGGCATGGCGTGGGATTTTAGTGTCGGCCAGCTGATAAGGTGCCCCCTCCGTGTTGTCCGGGGACATTGCCGCAACCCGGGAACACCCGCGACTACGGCGGTGTGTCCTCGTCTTCGTTAGGCTCCCCTTCAGTCATTAATTACACTCACGCACTTCTATTAGTCCTCCATTTAGGCTAATCAACAAGCAGGGCCTCCGCTGACATCATTAGCTCTCATAACAAGCAGCAGCACTCTGGGAGGGGCCCTTCAGAGCCGTTTGTGAACATTAACCCTTCCTCGACAGTAATGAGCCATTCTTATCTTGCGGTGTACCTCTGGGCTTTTGTCCTGCTCCTGGTGTCCAATCCAAATGCAAACACACACACACACACATATACCCCCAGCATGTTCTCCTCACACTGCACTGTCGTTAGGAGACAGCAGTAGCTTGCACCAAAGCTGTGGACGCTCCAGGCAGACAAGGAAGCTTAAATAGCATGGCAGGAAGTTAACACTGCAAGGGGGGAGCGCGATGTATTTTTGGGAGGGTTAGGGATCAAAGGCACTGAGGAAATAGGATGAGACAGGGCAGCTAAAGCCCCTTGGGTATGTGTGTTTCTTTTGAGCCTGTGTGTGCGTGTGTGTGTGTGTGAGACTCATATTAGATATGAAGCAGGGAAGGAAACACAGGTTGGAGATGGTGACACGGAGCTGAGCCGTTCGCCCGGACCAGCGGGGAGCATGGGAAGAGAGAAGGGTCCCCTGAGCGACTGCACAGCCTCCTGGGGTTTGAGCTGTTTGGACATAAAATTAAAAACACCGACACACACACACACACACACACACACACACACACACACACACACACTTGTGCACATACACACAGTTGTACACGTAAATACACATGCTGAGCTAAAATTGGCCAGTTGTCCTCAAGGAACAAACATGCCTAACTTAAAAGTGTATGCTATTACTTTTGCTTGTCACATTCTTACTCGCTTAAAGCAAAACTCTGTATTATTAGCGAGGGCTCGTCACCCTCTGTATATTTCTCTCCATCGCTTAGATCACTGGTTTTCTGGTTTTGTTTTCCTTTCAATAATTCACCTAATTTAAATTATCTGAGCTGCACAACAACTTCAGGTTGAAAAAAGAGGTACATCAAGACATTATGTCATTTTTGTGTGTTATAATAATGTCTGAATCGATGAACTGGATGATGGAAAGTCAGCAAACAGCTGGTTTGATCAATAACAGGCCAGTTTGACTCTTTTTACAAATGAATGTCTTTGATTTTTTTGTTTTGTTTGGGAAATGTAAATCATTTATGTGCCTATTTTTCCTCCATGATATTAAGCAGAATATTTTCAGACTGTAGACTGCTGTTCAGGACAAAACAAGACACATTAGGCCTTAGATTTCAGTTAATTTTTCATTTTATACATTCATTTTTCTATGAGCTTAATGTATTTTTAAAACAAGCAGCACATGACTCAACAACTGAATATATAAATATGAACAATGTGATTGCAGAAGTGAAATCTAGCGGTCATTTTCAGATACCATCATAGATGTATGTAGGATGTTTGTCACATTTTGAACTTTTCCACTGAAGTTCAGTTGAGGTTTATGGCAGTTAATCTGAATGACGAATATTTCACAATGCTAAATATCTCATTGTATGATCATTATATATAACTAATAGCTTTTCATTTTATTTATTTATAATTACATAGTCCCGCCATTGTTCATGAGAAGTTATTGAACATCCAGAGAAGGGCTGACTTTCACCTTCACTGCATGCATACCTTCACTCTATATCAGCCATATGCATTAATGTATCCAACATATTACATATTATATGAATTTTTGTAGTCTGCAGTTCCCCACACTGCTTTAAAGTGACAGCAGCCAGACTTCACTGAAAGAACCAGAAACAAAAAAACATTAGTCCAGGTTGAAGTCTTTTTTTATTGGCTGCTTAAAGTAGAATTGATTTTAAGATTTGTCATATCATTTTTGAAATTACAATATTATTTATTGAAGCTGTTGCACCTCACCAAACCTGTGCTTAACCCGCGGTTCTTTCACAGTAACCTGCGTGCAGTCCCCACTGCACTATTAAAAAGAAAGGGAGACCAAGCTTTTGCTGTGAAAGCACCCCAATTATCGAACAACAGCCTGCCTGAGGAGCTCCGGAGCACCTCATCATTATCTCATTTTAAAGTATTTTAAAAGACTTATTCTTTTGTCGAATAGCCTTCTTATAGATAATTAGTTGCGCTACATCTTTGTTGCTGTGTTTGGGATTTGCTCTTTTGCATTTTAAACTACACATTTATTTATTTTTTACTTTGTTCTTTTTAGTCAGTGTGTGGCACAACTTGTAACATCCCTGCTGTGTTCCCGTTTTGCTCTTTTATTAGTTTTATATTGTACACAGTGTTCTATTATTTAATATTTTCTGATTCTAGCTAACTTTTCTTTCTACACTGATTTGGATGAGTACTATATACACAAATTGCATTATTATTATTATTATTATTATTATTATTATTATTATTATTATTATTATTATTGTTGTTGTTGTTGTTGTTAGTAGTGGTATTACTATTGTTAAAGTATACAAAAGTTGTAATGGAAATGCTATCATCTGTATCTTTTTCCTACTTCACTCCAGAGCTGGAGTGAACCTGAGCTTAAAAATCAGGTTAACTCGTGTCTCTAAATTACAAATGTCTTCTTTTCCATCATGACATTCATGGAACTGCAACAAATACTTGATGCATTATGGTAACCATCTGAAATGTGGCCTGGAAAATTATTGAAGCAGCAGGAAAAAGCATTTGCAGTAAAATAATAAAAAAAAAAAATCCCAGTGATTCTGATTATGCATGTTACCATCAGGTAACTTGAGATCAGTGGGAAAGGTACCAAATATGTTTATTTAAATTTTTTTTAAATATAATTAAGCAAGTTAAACAACAGATTCCTGTTTGAAAATTAGATTATTTTTCATACAGAATACTCCAGTGTATTTTAAAGATACTCCACTACATTGTCCGTCGGTATGTACTTATTCACACCTGAGCTTACGTTGAAAACCTTGTAATTCACGTCACCATCCCTCAAAAATGCAAGTTTTTGTGTGTCTCTGGCAAAGCAGTCTCAGATGTGTGCCAGGACTCCAGAGACAGCACTGTTCTC
This sequence comes from Blennius ocellaris, assembly GCF_963422515.1. Lineage (NCBI taxonomy): Eukaryota > Metazoa > Chordata > Actinopteri > Blenniiformes > Blenniidae > Blennius > Blennius ocellaris. Next base: position 8,933,160 of record NC_137650.1, on the reverse strand, counting down.
AGCAGCAATTTGGATGTTGTGGTCAAACTTGTAACTTTCCAGATCAACGCACTCATTCAAAGCCCCAGACAGCCATATCACAGCGTTTTCATGCCAGCCATGTGGGCGAGTTGGTGGCCGCCCAGAGCCAAATGAAGACACCGAGACATTTTGGGCACAGAAGCAGGAAGCAGAACGAAACTTTCTGCTAATGTACTGTATGTGCTTGGCAAGCGGCCTTGATTAGAATGAATGATGCACGGTGCTTGAATAATTCATTTGCTTTTTAATACATCTATGCTAACTAATCACTTGTGGAGTATACTTTGGAGGGAGGACCTTAACAGCTGTGGTTGGCTTTATTGACGAAAGAACACGTTCAATAATACACTAGATGAGAATCATGCAGCACAATGGAAAAAAAAAAAGAAAAGGAAAATATGTGAGAAATGTACAACAAAGTCAACAGAGTCCTCATTATGCACATGTGCATGGCTTCAACTCGACTTTAAAGGCACAATCTCAGCCAATTACAGCATCCCAAAACTTGTGCAGAGGGCAGCGAGCAGCCCTTTCTCTTCTTTACTTATTAATCCCCGCCTGGCCTGCTGCATGGCGTTCTGATTGACTGTTCATGGTGAAAGATTTATGTCATCTCATTCTCCTGCTCTGTCTTCACCACCTTCCTCACAACCGCAGCTGACCACTAACTGAATTTTCTTGTCTTCTAAGCTGTAATTTAGAAGTGTATGCATGCGGCGCCGCTCTCTGGGCTATTGAAGCTGAACCGTGTGAAACAAGGCTTTAAAGTTGTTGCGTATTAATGGAGCCATGTTGGTGAATGGCATATGACCCCTATGCTCTGATGCAACTTTGAAATGCAAGACATTCCAAAGTTGTTGGGAATAATATAAAAGCTCAACTTCTCCTTCAATAATGAGTCTCAGAATTCAAGCATACGTTGCGGAACAATTCAGAGCGGTGTGGTTGGTATGATTTCTCAAATATGTTGCCCGTACTTGTTTGTTTGTTTGTTTGTTTGCTTTCTGGATCATTTGTTGGTGAAATTTTCTCATTTGTAAACTGAAAACAAACAAGCATGTGCATGTAATTTGCGGCGAGAAGGGTTCAGTATGAAAAGGGTTAAGACACTATTTTCTAGCTCTTATCGGTGCTTGTAAAAGGATAAGGAGAGGAAAAGTGAGAGATAGAGGAAGGGGGGGGTGAGAAAATGCCATTTGGGGGGAGAGCCAAGTGGGTCTGCTAAACGAGTGGATTCTTATGCAAATACATGCTAATTTATGCGCACAAGGCAGTGGCAGCGCCCGAGGCTGCTTTGATTGGCAGTTGCAGGTCTGTGTGTGCCGAGGAGGGGCGCTTGGCTCGGGGTGCTTCTGTAAAGTTGGGCACGGCTGCCTCTCCATGTTCTACATGCTCTGGATCCACCGACTGCACACGTCTGTAGCCTCGCCTCTCCACCGGACGAGTCCCGGCAACCAGCAGGGCTCCCATCCAAAAAACTCTCCACACACCAAGAGCTCGGCTCAGCCAGCTCCAATTCCTGCATGGCTGCGAGCAGCCAGGGCATCATTATAAAATCAATGCCCCAGCTTCATCTTGCCTCCGTGTGTGTGTGTGTGTGTGTGTGTGCACGTGTGTGTGTAAGCATGAAGGGTAGCATTCTGGGCTTGTTGTGTTGATTCTAGGGGGTGTTTGTGAGTGGCAGAACAGCAGAGGCGCCGATGCAATGCTCTCCATGCTCTCTAATGGGCTGACAGAGAGGCTCGAGGTCAGGGCCTCCCATTACTTCAGGAGAGAAACTGGCTAAATGAATAGGAACCCGCACCTAGCTGCCACCCAGAGGAAATGTAAATGCCATTTGTTTTTGTGGCAAGGTGTTGTCATGCAGCGCAGTAGTACATCTTGATAATGTAAACATAAATTCCTGAATATGGTGATGCCAAAGTAATTGGTAGGCTGCTATTTATCATTTTTTTGGCAGTTTTTTTCCCTCTTATTTTGTATTTGCAAGGCAAGAGGAAGAAAAACAAATTTAGCTGGGTGAGGATGAAGCCATTACTCTGTCTATTACTCATTCACACAGGCCCCCGGGCCAATAGAAAAACACTTGGAAATCACCAACATAAAATAGAATATGTTCCCAAAAAATATAGTGCGTTTTACGCTTCCTCATAAATATACTCTGTCGTGATGAGCTTTCTTGGAATGAAACAAAGGGAACATTGTTTTTCTCTCTATTCCCCTACATTAATATATATGTACACTGGTATTTGTGCTATGAACACCTCATTCTCATGCTTGTCCCACACATGTAAATACACGCACGCCACATGCTTCTCCATCGGCATGAGTGATAATTTCTGCCTTCCTCCCTCCCTGAAGCTTTTCACACATGCCAAAGCAGAATGGGTATTTTTAAGGTCTGCAATTATACCCTCTGCAGAGTACAGGCAGCAGAAATTACTCAGTTGGCAACCCCACCACCCCAATCCCGCTCTCCCCGCGCACCCTATTTCAATGGGAAATAAAGCAAAACCAGTTAGACAGATCTGGAACAGCACATCCAAACCTTTTGTTTGTCACACCTGGGGACCACAAATGGATTCTCATCATACAGTAGATTGGAAATTTATGCTTATTTACACCAGCATCCCTCTCTTTCCAAGCATTGCGCTCATTTCACCAGCCATGAAGTGGGCCTTGAAACTGGCCGTGTCATCCTCGCTCAACTTATCTCCCCTCTCCAGCTTCAGATGGCACCGGAGAAGCGGCGCGGTGCTCCCTCATCACCCGTCACACATCGCCCCGACGTTGGCTTTTTGAAATAGCACGTGCGCCCTATGCATATTTCACCCACCCACTCCCCTCCATCACTGTAGGAGCAATGAATAATACATCTTTTATTATATTATTGCAAGAGATTTGTAACACTTGAAACAGAATGCAATATGCAGTTTATCTCCGTGCGCGGCGAACACAAGGTGCTTCCGTAGCGTCTGTCTGTGTCGCCAAGCGAGAGGGGAAGAAAAGAGAACAGAGGAAACAAGCTTGTGTGACTCCTGACAGTCCATCAACTTCCTGGAGCAATTATTCTCCCAGCTGAGGGGTGTGGAAGCCGAAACTGGTGATGTCTTTTTTGGGTGTGTGTGTGTGTGTGTGTGTGTCTGCCTACCCGCTTAAAAGAGATGTAATTTTTAAAACAATGTCTGTGGGCTTTGTTTCACTCGTCACCGCAATGTAGGATTTTGCCATTTGATGCTGGAATACATCTAACATGGACGTCCAAACAGTCTGGGATGCTCTCGTGACTGTTTGGATGCTTTACAGTTTGGCCGTATCGCTACAAAACATCTTGCCTGTACTCATACACAACAACAAAGCATCAGAAGGTAGCTTCAGTTACTTCATTAAATCTATCAGATACCATCAATGAAAAAGTTTACGCCTCATACTTTTTTTTTTTTGTTCAATTCACTAACCTTTCAAGACCTGAAAATTATTACATTCATTTTCCATATTCTGCAGACCTGTGTAGAAAATCTGGCATTATTAAAATCCACCCTTAATCATCAAGCGCTTTTGTTTTGCTGCCGTTACCGTAGTCCATTTTGAAATTTAATTTCCTGAAGTAGAGGGTTGAGAGCTGATGCCATTTTATATGGCATAATTGAAGTGTGTTTTTTTTTTCCCCTTTGCCCCCACTACTCTCTGTATGTGTGAGCAGCAGTGTTTGTCGTCAGCCTGCCTCGTCCTCTTAGAGACGGAGGGGTGAAAGCATACCGAAAGCCTGCAGAAAGCCCTCCAGTCTCTGTCGTTTAATTTGACGAGGAGGCGTGAGGTGAGCTGGAAGAGGAAATGCGTCTCGCTGTTGTTGCTGTTTGCCACTTGAGAGCTCATTCACTGCCCGGGGCTGTTGACCACACCATGTCAGGTTCTGTACAAGAAACACGTCCCCACACAACACACTTAAATTACATTTGGACCTTGGCTGGGGTGAGCAAATGCCTGGCCAGAAATCAATGGGAGGATACAAGCCTCAGTGGACATGGGAGGAGCTTAGCTTTCATTCCAGCTATTGATGAATGCCAGGTACGTTTCATCAAACTACTGTAGGTGTTTTTGTCCACATGCAGAATCGGAGATCTGGACAGGAAAAGTTAGGCATTTACCGTACACAGCTGGGACGCTCCGTTCTGTAGCCAAAGTCTACAAAACATCTTGAGGGGAAATGGAGTAAATGTTTAAAAAAGAATAAGTAGATAAATAAACACTGTACCTCGGCTTTGCTTCGCTGACCTGTGACTAACTGGATAGCCATTAAGGTTTAAAAATCCCACAGTGTGAAACAGACTGGAACACATTGAGCTTCGGCTCAGCAGAATAGATTTTCATTTCCTTAATCAACTTCCTTATTCATCCTTTTTTTTTTTTTTTTTTTTTTCCAAGGAATTAATATAGATCAGTGTTAATGGGAGCCAAATACGTGAGTGGCAGCATGCGGGGAGCAGGCTCAGTGGAGGAGAGCGGGCTTTTCTCCTTCACCAAGAGCAGCATCTGTTGCTCCCCTGCTCCAATGCTATTTACAGATAGCTGCCATTATTTACGCCTGATGAGATTCCATCCAATTTGTCAATCCGCACTGTTCACAGAGACACGGACAACATAAGCACTTAACAAGGAAGTATCACTGTGAGACGGTGCGCGCCGTTTCCAAATCCGCAGTGGCTGAAACGAGCAATGAAGGAAAAAGAAGAATTTACTGCTATGTTCCAAACACAAAAGAAAGTGGCTTATATATTTGTTTGCATGCAGGCCAAACGTCAGGGCAAAGGCAGGCGGATGCAGCACAGTTTCAGAGACAGTTTTACACACATGTCATGTGTAATAACTTAAATCAGCTTCACATTTAATATTGGTCGCCATGCTGAAAAGATACACCCTGAGTTAATCTTCGCTTAGTCACCGGTTAGCTTTCAGGAGAAACGGACTAAGTGAGGTGCCCCAGAAAAGACACAATATGTACACTGAGATAAGGATTACTCAAAGCTCTCAGGATCAAATTCTCTTCACACGATGTAACGGTCTCCCTTCACAGAGCCACTGGAGCCGTATATTACATACACCTCTGCCTAAATACTGTGCCTAAACCTCAGACGAGTCCTCGGGAAGTTTCATGTTCCAGCTTTCAGCGCTCAGCTAGGTGGGCGAGAGTTATTTTTCAAGTAAAATAATGCACTCTGAATATTCTGTGTAAGTGACTTTCTCTTTTGTTTTTTTGTATTTTTGTGGATTTCGAAAATTACATCCTCTCTCTCTGACTTTAGGGACTTCACAGAGAGATTTATTTGTGAGTGTGTGTGTGTGTGTGTGTGTGTGTGTGTGTGTGTGTGTGTGTGTGTGTGTGTGTGTGTGTGTGTGTGTGTGTGTGTGTGTGTGTGTGTGTGTGTGTGTGTGTGTGTGTGTGTGTGTGTGTGTGTGTGTGTGTGTGTGTGTTCATGACAGTGCACAAAAAAGACGGGAACGGAGAAATAAAGAAATTACAAAAAACAACAACAACACACTGCTGAGTGAGAGAAAGTGACAACAAAACAAAAGAACAAGAACAGACCAAGACAGAGAAGGAGAAAGTGACAAAGGCAACGAGAATAAAATGAGGCGACAGAGGGAAATAAAATGAAAGGGGAGAGGGGGGGGGGGAAGAAAATCAAGGCATGTCAAAAGTAAAATAATAGTAGAAAAAAAGAAGTGTAGGGAGGACATGCAGTACCAGGAAGAAAAACTTTAAGGAAGATCGGTTGAAGCAACAAAATGATCTCTCTATGATTGCAGCTCTCTTCGTAAATAGCATATAGTGTCAGTTTTAGTCCACTCCAGGCACCAGATGGATGGTTTCTCCCACATAAGGACGACTCAGAAGGCCAGAAGAGGGGGGAAAAAAAAGACACTAGATTGTGAAGTGTAAGGAAAGAAGTTGACTTTTCCAGCACTCTAAACTGTCATATGTCAACCCATCAGACTGCGAAAAGATTAAAACAAAACAAATCTTTGGCTTTTAAGTGCTGATATTTGGCTGCGTGTTGCAGGACTGTCAGCCATCAGTATCGCCTGAAGAAAATGTCAACAAAATCTCTCTCTCTCTAAGATTACACCTACTGCCTCTGACAACTTCGTTGTTGCTAGTTCCGTTGCCCTTTTGTACCACGATATGAACACTGTGCCGTGCGGCTTTAAAAAAAATGTGAAAGTTGGCAGCACAAATTCATGCTTAGTTAACGGTGACACATATATTCTGCACGGAGGAGCTATGTTACATTACATGCTCCTTCTTTTTGTATTATTTATCGATGCCCGGTGCTGTCCAGTGTCTCTGTACTGCCACAGGGAAACAACAGAGCAAAACACACTTAGGAAAACACACTACACATCCCTCCCCTTTTGCCAGAGGATAACCCTGTGATGTTATACCCTTGCAGGGTGCAGCATCTATAAGCTCCTTTTTTGTCTATTGAAGAAAAGCGTTCCACTCTGGTAGATTACGGTCAGGGGCGATTAAGATCTTTGCCTTACTGAAGCAGGGAAAAGGAGGAGAGAGAGAAAAAAAAAGGGGGGACGTGCTCTGTGTAACCTCAAAAAAGAAGAGAAGAAAAAAGAAGAAGACAGACGAGATAAAACAGATGAAATCCTTCTTTTACTCCAGAGCCCCGGGCTGCTCAGTGGGCGTGGCGGTCCTGACGCATGAGCAGCATCATTGGCTTCACCCTCTTTGATTGTCTCTGTCTCTTTTCTGCGACTTCTCCCCACTGAGGCGTCTCTCACCTTACCACTTTCAAAAAAGAACTATCCCTCAGTGTGTTTGTCCTTCTCTCTGATCTCTATTTGCAGTCAAAGTATTATCAGCACACTGTGGCACCAAATATTGCATTTTATGATGTCTGATCTACTGTATCACGAACTCGGTGTGCTGCTCCACTTGTTGTGAGTCTCTTTGGGTGAAAGCAGTCGCAATAGGCCCTCTGATGTCTGTTTGAAAAGTTCTGTCATCCCTCTTTCATAGAATTTTTTTATTATTATTATTCAAGGAGACATATTAAAATCAGCAATTCTGCCATTTTTCAGCACTCTGTGATTTCTATCACTCTTATAAGCATATTAAACATTCATGCATAGTATATAAAAATAGATAGTTGGTGAACCAGGAGAATAATTGACACAAGTTTGCATATTTGTACTTCTAGGTTCACCTTTATAACGCCACTATTAAAAATCTAAACCTTTCGTTTATTATCTTATAACATCATCAAATCGAGGGCGACAGGGAGCTGAATGCCAGCTGACTGTGGGCAAAGACATTGGAGACCCTGGACAAGTCTTTAAACTAAATTAACAATGGTGAGAACACTGACATTCTATTGGACAGATGACCAAGTTGGACTGCTGTTCCAGGTGGCTGTCAACTATAAATGTACCAAGCCCCAGTAGAATATGAACTGGGAGTCATGACACTCTGGAGGAAACATTGTCGTTACAGGCCATCTAACTGTCTATCTGAACTATTTAATATGGCTGTGGCATGCAGGGCTTCACAGAATTTGTGTTTTCCATCATTTCCATGGAGACAGTCATAGCTTTTTCAAAAAGTTATATTTTCATTGGCTCCGAGCAACATTGTAAAGCAAAACTCAAAACAGAATAACAGTTTTCCGTTTTCATTTGAAAACATTGTTGTGCACATGAGGCCTGAATTTAAGTTTTTGTCAAAATATGATTACACTATTGGCAAATTAGTTTGTTAGTGTTTCAATACATCAAAACATGCTGAAATGACTGTACATTACACTCTACACTACCTTGCCTCATGATTAAAATTACTATTTATTTATGCTTAATGGCTGTGGAATTTAAAAAAACAAACACATGGGACAACTTCAACTTACAGTACCTGTCAGTTATTAAACATGATTTGCTGGGTTTGATGTTACTGAGAATTCCACGCCATGCACGTGTGGCACATGGCTGCAACTTGTCTGTGATTGGACGGTCGGACCACGGAGGTCCTGGAGGCCACCATGATGATAACTGGTCAAAAGCTCTTTTTCTCTGCCTTCATATAGTTGTATATATGAACAGTGTGGAAGTTATGGTTATGAGGGATGCAGTCAACGCCAACAGGATAGAAATGAAAGGGTTAAATGGTAAAAAAAAACATCTGGGTTTGATTTGTTCTGTCAAGAATGGAGTCATATTTAAAGGTCCATTGATAAAAAGTTTGAACATCTTTTAAATCACAAATTACAGTTACAATAAAAAAAACTAAAAAACATATATATATATATATAAATAGAATTGGATTATTGTCAGAAGTCCATTTAAGTTTTCGTAGGTAAGTAACTTAGCCCTTCCTCTATGTCTCTTTGCTGATTTTATTGATCCAGAACTGTTCAAGCGGTGCTGCAGCTGCAGCGACTAATTTAAGTTATCTGATTGAGCCGCGAGTCGTGCGAATCAAGTGATGAAAACTGCTTTGCTGCCACAGCAAATTTCTCACCAACATCGACAGCCTCATCATTTTTGTTTGGGATGCTGAAAACTTCAAATCAACACAGACTTGAGTCTACGCCCCTCCTAAAAGCCAATCACCACTACATAGAAATGTTCCTTCAATCGCAGGTCTTTCATCATCTCCCTGTAATTCCAGCGATGATATGTCACTCAAATCTTTTTTAATACATTTTAAAAACCAAAAAAATCCATAGAAATGTCTGCCTTAGTGTGTTGCTCTCCTTATGCTGCTCAGTATTATGATGGAAAGGAAAAACTAATTTAAACCAAAGCCTTCTAATATATTTCTAGGTGAAGTGATTGTAGTTTGCTGAAATGTCACCGGTGAAATATTTGATGCTGTGAACCGCAGGTACCAATGAATGAACTTCCAAATGCGTTGTAACAGAGGCCATTGTCTTTTGAACCGACTGTGAATACTATTTCAGAAGCACCGTCGGTTGCTAATATTTTTATCTAATCCCTGAATCATTCTCACACGAAGAGTTAAACGTTCCTCTCTATTGGCTGCAGCAGGATGTTCTCCATGTTCAGAGACCCATCCTGAGCCATGGCTCCTGCATTGGCTGCAGTTTTGACTGCGAGGGGTTAATAAGAAGTCAATGCTTAAAAGGAAGTTTGTGTACACGATGTATTCAACGCAGCTTTGTTTCGCTTACATCTTGAATTCATGCCTCCGGTATTACTTTCATTCATTTTCTTTATTTTTTTTGCTTTATATAAAAATGATGAACCGTGTAACATATGGCTCCGTTTAATGGCAGATAAACGGGTAGAAAATAGGGTAGAACTCATGGGGCGGCCCTCTACAGTATCGCTAGTTTTTTTTTTTTGTCAAATATTTTTATTGGTTTTTACATTGGGAGGTACAGACACATGTAAAAAACATACCAGATGTACAACAATGGTCATCTCTCAATGTAATTAAACTCGCTACAGTAAAACGTAATATAAAACCAAGGTGCATTGGAGAGCAATTCTCCCTTCCCAAACAAAATAAATCATTCACTCGCAGCATTCACACCACAATACGAGACAAGACAAGACAAGACAAGGACTCAAGGGTTGAAGGTAATCACAATGAAAAATTATGTAAATAATTAAATATTAATTAAAAATAAATAAATAATAATAAAAAACAAACAAACAGAACAAACAAACGAACACACAAAAAACCAAACAAAAACAAAAACAACGACAACAATAACAACATGATAAAATAATAAACTAAAATAAATAAAGAATTAACAACTCAGCTTATTGTGTTTCAGCTTCAATGTGCAAGGTGTCTATATGCAGTAGAACGGGTTGCCAGAGTTTATAAAAGGCCTGTAGGGAACCGTTCAGGGAGAATCTGATTTTCTCAAGTCTCACGCATCGCAAAATCTCTTGAATCCATCTATTATGTGTAGGTGGGGATGAGTGCGTCCATTTCAGGAGGATAAGCCTCCTTGCAAGCAAGGTAGTGAATGCAATAATTTGTTGTGAGGTTTTTGACCAACCAAATGATGGGGGTAATCCAAAAAGAGCGACAAGGGGGTCAAAATTAACTGCACGACCAAGGACCGTCGTCAACGTATCGAAAATGGTACGCCAAAATTCCAAAAGTTTGGGGCACGACCAAAACATGTGCATGTGATCCGCTGGTCCGAGATTACATCTGTTACAAGAGTCCGCTCTGTCTGGGTAGATCTTAGCTAACCGTGCATTAGTGAAGTGGCTCCTGTGCAAAATCTTGCACTGTAGGAGTTTGTGTCTAGCACATATTGAGGATGTGTGAACTAGATTAAGGATACGGCCCCATTGTTCATCAGATATAGATATTTGGAGGTCACGATCCCAAACAACTCTCAGGGAGTTAAGGGAGGTTGGGTTCATTCTAAAAACAGCATCGTATAGGATTGAAGTCAGGGATTTTTGGGATGTTTTCAAAGAGAGAAGGGAATCCATCAAGGTCTCAGGGGGGCGATTAGGAAAATGAGGAAATTGATTTTGTACAAAATGTCGGATCTGGAAGAAACGGAATAAATGCGATTGTGGGAGAGTAAATCTTTTTGATAAGTCTGCAAATGAAGGAAAAATACCATCAATATATAGGTCTTCAAGGGTCTGCAGACCCTTGTTTGACCATAATTCAAATGCAAGGTCAGAACGAGATGGAAGGAATAAAGGGTTTCGAAACACTGGGGCTAATCTCGATGAGGGGTGTAGACCGAATTGTTTCCTAAATTGACTCCAAATTTTTAAGGTCTCAGAAACAATGGTATTCTGCGCTACACGTTTGGTTGGTAGAGGTAACTGTGAACAAACCACTGCCCATAATGCGACAGGTGAAGAGGCGAGTTCCATGATGGCCCATAAAGGACGATCATTGAGCGCAATCTTAACATTCCAGAAAAGGATTTTCTTGACATTACTAGCCCAATAGTATCGGCGAAGGTCTGGTAAGGCCAGACCTCCCAGAGATTTAGGGAGTTGAAGAGTTGACCTCTTTATGCGAGCTCGTTTATTGCACCATAAAAAAGAGTTAATCAACTGGTCAAGTGTAGAAAAAAAGGATTTTCGAACAAATACCGGAACGTGGTCAAAAACATAGAGAAAACGGGGAAGAATTGTCATTTTGACTAAATTGACACGACCCACAAGGGACAAAGGAATAGTGGCCCACCTAGCAAAATCCGATTTACAACGCTCGAGTAGCGGTTGAAAATTTTTAGCAAACAATTCGGAGAGTGATTTTGTTACAACAATGCCGAGGTATTTCAATCCTTGGGTCGCTTTTCTAAAGGAAAAAAGGGAGGGTGGGGGGTTCTCTGCAGGGGAGTTAAGTGGGAGGTACTCACTTTTGTGAAGGTTGATTTTATAGCCAGATAGCTTTCTGAATTGTTCTAAAATATCTAAGACAGCAGGGATGGATTTGGCTGGGTTGGTGACATAAAGCAGAAGGTCATCTGCGTACAGAGAGAGCTTGTGAGAAATACCAAATCTGGAAATCCCTTCAAATTTCCTTTCATAACGAAGCCATAGTGCTAAGGGTTCGACGGCAAGCGCAAACAGGGACGGGGAAAGAGGACATCCCTGCCGGGTGCCACGGGATAGAGAAAATAATTTTGATTTTATACCATTAATATTTATACTAGCCATGGGGGAAGTGTAAAGTAGCTTAATCCATGATATAAAGTTGGGGTTAAAACCAAATTTACGTAGGATAACGAACAGGTAGTCCCATTCCACGCGGTCAAATGCCTTCTCGGCGTCTAATGATAAAATTATTTCCGCTGAGTTACAATCTGAAGAAGAGCATGTAATGTTTAATAACCTTCTAGTGTTATGAAAAGACTGTCGTCCAGAGACAAAACCAGTCTGGTCTGGGTGTATTAGCGTTGGTGTGACCTTCTGAAGGCGAATGGCGAGTACTTTTGATAAAATCTTAAAGTCAACATTAAGGAGGGAAATGGGCCTGTAACTGCTACATTGGAGGGGATCTTTATCCTTCTTAAGCAACAAGGTTATTGATGCTTCTGAAAATGTAGATGGTAGTCTCCCATTTATAAATGCATCGTTAAATACCCTCACCAGGATAGGAGCCAATATGCTGGAAAATGTTTTAAAAAATTCTATGGAGTATCCATCCGGTCCAGGAGATTTGGAGCTTTGTAAACAACTGATAGCCTCCAGGACCTCAGCAACCGCTATGGGGGCTCCTAGATTACTAAATAAATCGTTGTCTACTTGGGGATATGCCAAACAGTCCAAAGAGGTAGGCTCTGACCAAATACAAGAGGAGACCTCAGAAGAGTAAAGTGTTGAATAATAACAAGAAAAGGTATCACAAATTTCCCTAGGGTCCATTGTGACTAACCCGTTCAGAGTCATTATTTTGGGTATATGTCTTGAGGCACTTGCAGCTCGGGCCTGGTATGCCAAAAGTTTGCCAGGTTTGTCCCCTTGTTCAAAGAAGCGTTGCTTTGTTTGTAAAAGCTGAATCTCAACTTTTCTAGTTGACAACAATTCATATTGAGACTCTAACTGCAATCTTTCCTTATATAACACAGCGGAAGGGTTGGTGGCATATTCAGCATCTAAAATTTGTATTTTATCTGATAATTCTTTTAATTTAGAGAGTTCCTTTTTTTTAAAATGGGATACAAATGAAATAACCTGCCCTCGTAGATAAGCCTTAAAGGAATCCCACAGTATATCACTGCTGATATCAGGTGTGTCATTTATTTCGAAGAAAAAATTTATTTCTTTGGTAAGAAAATCTTTGAACTTAGCTTCTGAAAGCAACTGTGAATTAAATTTCCAGAATTTGTGAGCCGGTCTGCAGGGGGAAAAAGAAATGTCAACTGAAGTAGGGGCATGATCAGAGATTACTATACTGTGATATTTACAAGCAACAATATTGTGCAACAACTTATTATCTACCAGGAAAAAATCGATTCGTGAGAAGCTATGGTGAACATGAGAGAAGAAGGAGAACTCCTTATTAGAAGGGAACCTAGTCCTCCAAGGGTCCACCAATCCCAGATGGTCAGTGTGGAATTTCAAGGTAGCAGCTGATTTTGTTAGGGTGGTCTGTTTTGTAGATGACCTATCAAGAGTTGTATCCTGTACCAGATTAAAATCACCCCCAATAATGATGAGATGGTCTGCTATATTAGGTAGAGAGGAAAAGAATTTTGATATAAATTTTTCATCATCCCACGTGGGAGCGTATACCGAGGCTAGAACCACAGGAATATTCTGCAATTTGCCCGAAACTATAACAAAGCGTCCGTTAGGATCACATATATTAACAGATGGTTCAAAAGCGATGTCCTTGTGTATAACAATCGCAGCACCCCTTACTTTCTCAGTGAAACCAGAGTGGAACAAGTGACCCATCCAGGGCCTTTTCAAACGAGAAATATCACAATTACGAAGGTGAGTTTCCTGTAAGAAGCACAGATCTCCCTTGAGGTGTTGTAGGTGCGATATTACCTTGTTGGCCTTGACGACATTGTTCAGTCCTTTGACATTCCACGAAATAAAGCGGATATTTCTACCTGTCATCAAAATAGGCTTTCATCAGAATCAGCTGACTGAGCTGCAAAAGGAAGCACACACACATAAAAACAAAAGAGGGGGGAGGAGGGGGCGACGACGACAATACAAGAAACAGTACACACACATGCGCACACACACACATACACACACATCACAAATAATCCCTTAGGAAAACTAAACTCCTGTATCATACAAGATACAAACTTCCTATTCCTCCTACTCCCGTTTCTCCTGCTCCCATGGAAAAGGGAACACAACGAGAATTAACCCCTAGATTAACAGGTATAGCAACTGATCAGCAGCCTGTATGAAATTGAGCACAACAAAGGCAACAAGGTTTCGAAGATGTAAGAAATAAATGTTATAATATCCAAATATGTCTTTGTTGAAACAGCATAATAGAAATCAAATGAATATGTAAATGAAAGAATTAATCATATCAAAATGCATACAGACGAGCTGCTTAAGGTGTTTGGAAAAAATGGCAAGATGTAGAACCTTGAATGTGCAGGTAATAATATACAAGAATGAATTAACAGGTTTTCTGCATAATTAAATATTCAACCAGTAAACTTATATTAATTCAACATTGACTCTGTAAAATAGTGTAGCTATACAAAAAACAACAACAACAATATTCCTCCCTAGAACAGAGAGGCACAAGAACACTGAATATGGTAAAAAGAGAGGGAAAACAAAAGGGAAGATAATATTTGTGAACAGCTTATACTAGACAAGGCAACCTCAGAAGGCAGAACACTCGTTTCATTGGGACCATATTGAACGTTTATGAACAGATCTAAATGTTAGTGTTCTGCATCAGGCTCATTAGGAAGATGATTAAGTAAATAACGAAAGAAGGTCTTCAATGAGCTGGGCTTCAGTACCGATCCCCGCCACCGAGTGGGAGGGCTCCACTGGTCAAAACAGCATCAGCATCCAAAACAAAACAAACTTCAGCGTGGTACCTGGTGGCCTTCATTAGCGTGTCCAGTGCAGATCTCACTAAGAATGCTTGGCAGCCAGATATTCCTTAGCCTCCTTCACAGATGGCAGCCGCAGTCTTTCCCCTCCCTCCGTGGTGATCAGCAGTCGGGCCGGGTAGAGAAGTGAGGGTTTAAGCCCCTGCTTATACAGCTGTTGCATGACGTCCCGGTATGCGACGCGCTGCTCCATCACCTCGGGGGTATAGTCTTCGTAAAGAGCGATGGGCTTACCAAGGTATTGCATGTCAGATCTTCTTTTCCGGGCCTCTCGAATCACTTTCTCCTTCGTCTGAAAATTGTGAAACCTAATTATCACTGGCCTCGGTCTTTCGCCTTGCTTTGGTTTTGGGGCCAGGGACCGATGTGCACGATCCAACACAGGGGGGGTTAGCAGGGTATCCTTGCCAATGAGTTCGTGCAGAAAGGAGGCAAAAAAGGTCGTTGGTTGGGGGCCCTCGATCGATTCTGGCAGCCCCATAATGCGGATGTTATTCCGCCTGCTACGCGACTCCAAGTCCGCGGCTTTGGCCTTTAGCTTAGCGTTGCTAGCAGTTAGCTCCGCACACTTAGCCTCCAACGAGTCCAAACGATCACTCACCACGTCCGCATTAGCTTCCAGTGAAGAGATGCTCTGCCCGTGAGCGTTTAGAGTAGTTTGAACGATATCAAGCTTTGACTCTAGTGTGGAGATGGTGGTCTTGAACTCCACGGACAGGGCAGTCTTGTGCTCCTCCAGCAGGTGAGTCAGCGCGGCCATGTTAACACTGCTGTCCGTTTTGTCCTCCTTGGGCGGAGAATCCTTCCGAAGCTGCTGTTTTGTTGTCCTGGAAGTCATTTCGGAGTCGAAGCGTCACTGTTTTCGGCGTTTTCTGATTAAAAAGGGGGTAATTCTACTGTTACAATGAAATAAGTTCGGGAGCTGGAGAAAACGTGTCTACTCCTCACCCACCATTACCGGAAGTCGTATCGCTAGTTTTTAATGTCACTCTTTCAGAACAGCTAATTGCCCATGCCTGGTACAAGAGGTCTCACCGGTTCCTTTAGACTGACTTTAATAGAAAAACCATGTTCCAGTTACCTTTCACCAGTGTAGAATACCACTGTAGACAAACGGCATGAATCCAGAACGGTGGAACTATTAAAAGGACATAATATCTAAAGCATCCAGCACTTTTCTATTAATCCAAGCCCCGCCCTCTCTCTGAAGGCATGCATTCCTCTGATTGGTTGTTGAAGGACGCTCTTATCAGACCACTGAACCTGCGAACTTACCACACTAGTTTTTTTAATTTCAAAGAAGCATCATCGTCTGGTGTGATAAATGTGCATAATCTAATTACTTCAACATGGACAGGATTGTTTTTTGTGTTTTTAATTTCGAAATGAAAAAAAAGAAGGATTTGTGGAAAATGGTGAACTCATAACTAGTACAGAGGAGGTACAAATGAGAATACTTAGCAATTGGCACTGATTCAACTTCTGGAAATGGTAGAAAATGTACCAGGTGCATGAAATGAAATTCAAGTTCTGACTAATGTTGGTAGCACAGACTGTTGTTTCACTATTGTGCACTGTGTCCTGGTTGTTTTCCCATCCCGTGTCAAAACAAGGGACGTTCATATGTTTGAAAAATTTAAATCTGCACGCTTTCTCAAAGCCCCATTGCTTCTCTGCTGGCCTAGTTAGAGAGCCAGGGTTTTGGTTTCCATTTCATCTTCCAGGCACGTTCGTGAGGCAAGGGAGAGATGGCAAGATAAAAGGTCTTTTTGTGACTCCAACCCTCTGCTTGACTCTCGTGCCCACACTGCAAAAAAAAAAAAAAAAAAAAAAAAAAAGACAAGAAAAAAAATATCAAATTAACAATTAAATTTTACTGGGTTCAGTGTGTGGCGGGGAGGAAAAAGTGGATTGTTTTTTCAATGAGTGTGCTTCTATTGTTCCCCAATTAGTTTAATTTAATTGCAAGAACTCCATATTGTCACATATTGAAATGTTGCAGGATATTGTCAGCTCATTCTGAGAAAAGCATCGCGATGGAATGAAGTCAGGTCTTCTCACAACAGTGGTAGTTTTTTTTTTTTTTTTTCCCCCTCTTGATTTGAAGGAAAATAAGATTCTCGGGGCAATGCAAGATGAAATGACTTGTAAAAAATAGGCATTTTTCACAGTGCTGTCTCTATTTGTCTCCAGTGCCTCCACTCCCTTTGCTACTCTCTCTCAACCCGAGCAGGGAATTGGCCATATGGCAAAGCATCCCCTTACTCCTGCGTGCTCTCCCTTCTACCTCTCCCAACACACACACACACACATGCACACACACTCTCGTACAGCAAGAGTAGAATAAACCATAGGGATGCTGTGGCTCCTGGTACAATAGGCCATTGCAGGGTGGGCGACCAGAGCAGATGTCTCTCCCTTTCCCTCTGTCTCTCTCTCACCCAACCCTCCCGGCGGTGCACGGTGTCAGCCCATGCCAGGGCACTACTCCGGGCACCGTGGTGCTCTACATTGACTAAAATGTATTCATACAGAAGTTGTCTGCAGAGATTAAGCGTCTCCGCGGTGTCGGTAGGACGGGGTCAGAGTTGGCTGGTAACGAGGAGCGGCAGCCCAAGCATAGGGCAGACAATAAATCTTTCCCGTGTGCCAGCAGACCCGTGCACCTACAACTCACTGAATGCTTTGTTTTTTAAATGAGCCGAGTTGACCTTAGTGGTGCATTACTGCACATTTCAGATGCAAAGACATTCTTACCCAGCAGAAAGGAAAAAAAAGGAAAAGAGAAAAAGGAAACGATGCTCCTGGCTATATAAATGGAAGGGAGAAAAAAAACAACAACAGTGAAATAGAGGAGAGATAGAAAGGAGAGTGCGAGAGTTTACTGTTATGACTGTTCACCTTTTTACCCTGGCTGCAGAATTAATTTCAGCTTTTAAATGGTAACGCTGATGTTTGGCTGAAAGATACTGCCAGTGCAATGATTCTCAATAAAGAGCTATGAGCGCTTTACATGGGAAGAGACATTTGCCATTTGCAGTGGGAGGCCCATCGGATCTCTAGCTGAGGGCTCAGGGAGGGGAAAAAAAAAAACAGTGGGGCTTTCATAGAACGCTGATAGAATAGCCTCAACACATACAAGCTCTGTCTTACTAGGCTGGGAAAAAAACACTATTCTCTGTACTGAGATTATGGGTTGTTTATGCTCCATTTGGAGTTCAAATGGTATTTCACACTGACAGAGAAACAAAGCTGCAGAGATAAAGGCAGCTGGTGTGAGAGTTGTCAGAGTGGCAGTGATGTTGCAAATGTCTATGGCAGGTCCAGCCGTCATGGGCAGATGGCTGCTGAACAGAAATGCCAGGTTGAGGGTCCAGCACAGCGCCCCCATCAGGCAAAGTGCTTCACACAGCTCCCCTGGAGAAGTTGACACAGAATGAGAAAATGTGGACAAGCTGTCATCTCGTCATTAAGGTTGTATTCACACTTGGCAGGTCTGGCCGGATTAAAACAAACGCTGGTGCGATTGCTCTCAAATATGCAACTGTTGAAACTGGTGTCTCTACCCTCTTGCACACTAAACAAGAGGATCAAGTTGCCTTGGAAGCAGGAGTTGGACTGCTTCCAAACAAACTCTGGGGTGGTTTAGTTAGTTTGAAGACAGGACAAATTGAAGCCCTCTAAACAGGCCAAACAGAAGACGGAAGAGGCATTGGAAAACCCACCACCCATGCATACCGTCGGTGGAGTGTCTCATAGAGGCAGTCTTCCACTGGTTTTGACCAGTTTCTACATTTTATGAGCCATTGTTGATTTTGCACATGGTAAAATTATCCCTGTAGTAATCCAGCAAGAGGGAGTATGTTTTTCTTTTTCATTTTATTTCACACTAATTTAGTTTCACTGTTCAATATGGCTGTACAAAAGCAAAACAAACTGAGCTTAACAGCGAGTAGTGTCCCTCATCTATTCAGCAATGCCTCGTCAAGGTTTTCTGCAAAGAGAAAGCTTGGGTAGTGGAGCAAAACTGAATGCCAAGATGAAACAACGGCTGAAAGGGACACCCAAGGAGCACAAGCTGGGACCGTAATAGCCTTTATTTGCCACACGAACCCTCACGACGCTAGGCCAAGGTCAGACAGGCAGGCAGGCACAGCTGGACACGAAGACTGAGGCGTCCCAGCAGCAAATGGCTAGCCTTTGATCAGGCGTGTCATTTCTGTCACGAAGGTGACCGGCACAATCAGACCACGCTGACTAGCAGGCGCCTCTGGCCGTGGCAGTGAATGATGGCTAATATTCGTACACTGTTTTCACTCTCCCAACTATAACTGGAAGAAATCTTTTTTGTCGCGACATCAGGCCTCATAACATGAGGTCATGCTCTGACACAGCTTTTGTAATGCCTGAGTTTGTCCCTCTTCCATACCCAAGCCTCTACTTTATAAGAATTTACAGAGACAGACAATCTCAAACTGCAGCAAAGTGTGAGGCGAAGGGTGAGGGGGGTCACCCAGTAGAATGCAGTAGAATTGGATGTATCCCATGATCACATGTACCACAGCACCCACTCTCCAGCTACTGGAAGGCACGCTGACACTCAAGTTAATTAAGATTTTAATCCAGGGTGAGGGCGTCAGTGGAATATCACGCAACAAAGACGAATTCTGGCCTATGAAGATGTGACTGAAAAAGAGAAGAAAAAAAAAAAAGAGATTTGAACGTGTCCTGTACAACATGCAATGAAAATCTCAACCCGCCCTCTCAGAGGTCAGATGGCGTCAGCCACTTTGAGGAGCGATCTATAGGGCTTAACATTTAGGTCCACTTTGCCTGGCAAACCGCTCAGTTCAGAGCCATCAACAGTTGAAATGATGAGTTCATTCCCAAACACAAAATGCATAATCAAAAGCCATGTCTGATGTTGTAAACATGAGGAAACGAATTACTCACGATGGTAGGGGAGCGACAATCCATGACTGACTAGAGGAAAAGAAGGATGAAATTGACTTGGAGTCATTTGAATGCCTCTACTTTTTTAGAAATTCTCTCGCAAGTCAACTTCAAAATAGGACAGCTTGCTACAGTTGACGTGTTCGGAGATGAAATATGAGCTCACAGAAAGTCTGATTCATTCCTCATGTTTTTCCACTTATTGAATCAGATTTGTGGACCTTTCTCTATCATGTGCCCCTCCAATGCAGTATTGCCAAGAGCAAGACCTTCTGGGAAATGAAGTTAGAGTGAAAATTTGAGCAAACCTTCCCACTGGCCTGATATCAGATCACGCAGTAGCCTGCAGGAGAGGTGGGGGCCTTTTCCCATTTTAGGCGGGTTCACCTACGTGGCAGGGCGTGTATGGCGGAATAAGTGGGACAACTCCCAGCAGGCCATGAGAGCACTGGCCAATAAATGATAAAAGAGCAGGACTAGTCCCCATGCTTCCTTATTGAAGTTTACCTTTGTACGTTTACACTGAGTCCCAATTTGCCCTCGCTGCATTTTTAAACTCGTCCCATCGCCAGTGTGCAAGTCTGGGGACCACGAGACACGTCGGGGGCACTTCTACCTGCCTGGCCTTTGTCAGTGACAATAAAAGAGATCAAACTGAGCTGCAGGAGAGCTCAAACTAATCAGGAGCATTTTTTTTTTTTAAAGCTATTCCCAGTCATCATTGAAATATTTGCTTTTAGGCACGCATTTAGGTTCATTGCATTTCTAATGACTTTAAAGTTTAATACTGCTTGAATCTAGTAAAAGCTAGTATATTACCCAGACAGACACTCTTTTCCGTAATATTTGAGACAAAATATGGTGCCCTAGTTTGACCCTTGGAGGGCAGTTTAAGCCTAATAAATGCTGCTATATGGTCCCTTACCCTACATTAGAGGAGCAAGCCTACATTAATTACTTCAGATTCCCTAATTTTCTGACATTGCTTCTTGCCTATGTAACAACTTTGCATTTTGCACTGATGAGCAAAATGTTTAATTATACTGTTATTAAGCTGTTCATTCTTCTCAATGTGTCTTTGGATGGCTGGGAGCTAAGGGGATGGGGTGAAACTTAATGACACTATTTTGCGTGTTGTGATTCTCCTACAATTGTGCAAACAGTGCAGAACATAACGAAGACATCAATAACAGGGTTGTCATTTCTCACTAAAAGTCGTGTCACTGCAATTGCAAATGGGTTGGCATGAATTAAACGACCTGATTTATTTTCTTGAAGCTAATAGGAATAGTTGCTTGTTTCGTCCATGAAAACCTAACCAGGGGACACACAGCGGATGTGCACAAGTGGTGCTTTTTTAGTTATAAGCCATAAGAAGGGGAAGATATGGTTAAATCTACAGCTGAACATGTAAATGGGAAGACTCAGTGCAATTGAGTTTTAATATAAGTACACATTCCCTCTGCTTCATTAGACCTGAGCAGACGTAAGCCTGGTAATTCTCTGACCCATTCAGCTGACCCGAAAAACTAATCATATTTGCACTGATTCCCAAACATAAGCACTTTAACTTTTCTCGGATATGCAAATGTGGCTCCCTAACAGTGCCGACAAGACAAACTCCATGTGACGTTGTTTTTTTGGGGGGTTTCTTTTTTTTTTTTTAGGGGGGGGGGGGGGGTTGCTGTTACATCCAGCTCAATACCTTTCTACTTAATATGCTGCCAAGTTAATCAACGCTGGTTGAAATCCGAAAGATCACAGGCACTTTAGCTGCTGATGTGCCTGGCGTTCCTCAAAGGCAATGGCTGATGGATCTCCTGTGTTCATTATGGAGAGAAAGAGTTCTCTTTAATCAGCCTGGGAGTCACTTATCATAAGGATGCCTTGCCGCACGTTCATACACACACACACACACTCACATACACACACACACAAACACACACACACACACACACACACACACACATGCACGTGCAGGACCACACACAAAGGAAGAAACACACTCTTACAGCCCAACACACCTTTGAAGGAAACCTTGGTGAAGACACATTAGCATGGCTCACCACACACATCCAGTGGGTTAACAATGGACTTGCACCGGAGTAAACAAAGGAGGGCAAAATAGCCCTGTATGGTTGATGAACATAAATGTACACGTACAGAATATGGATCACACATCATCCCTTATACACTCACTAATGTCTTTCAGAGCATCCAAGGCAACAAAGCACAGCAGTCAAGGGAGATATATGTGGACAGGGGCATACTTAATTACAGTGCTTTGCACACACACATAGACACACACACACCACACAAACTTCTGGAAGTACAGCAATTTAGCTGCTGTAGCCAGGCTCAAAGTGACAAGCTGTGAGAATGTGATCTTGTGGCAAACCGTGTTTAAGACTGAACAAATATTTGAGGTTTTGTGTTCAAATGCTTGTTGGGGGGGGTGTAGGTAAATATGTGTGTCTGTATATTTGGGCCCGTACCCCGCCAGTGTGTATGTGAGCGTCTGTGTAGGTGACGGTGAGGATGTTTGTGGTGTGTACGTGTTTGTGTGCGAGTGTATGCCAATCTCTTTGGCTTGTGGACAGGCGTACACTGATTTAATCACTCCCCAGGCAGAGTGTGGGGGAGGCAGAGGAGGCTGTGAGGCAGATAGGAACAGACAAACGCGACAAGGCGAAAGAAGGAGGGAGCGCGCTCACCCTGCGGGCCGGCTCGGCTGCACAATAAATACAGACTTGTACACATGCTACAACAAAGGTACACCTACAGGAACACATAAACACAGGGGCACATTTATATGTGCTCTCGTCTTGCTAATAGTCTGCAGATTAATATTAAAACAAAACAGCAAGTTTGTGGAGCATATGCACTGTGTTCTGTGTAATGAATGTATGGCGTATCGCATGTAACCTTGCCTTCATGAGTGAGCATACATGTCCATGTGTAATGCAGTTGTATGTACTGTGTACTGTACGTTTAGGCCCACACAGAGGTCACTAATGGAGAACAGGGTGGTAATGGACCTGGAAGTTCAGGTTGTTCTGTAATCTCATCAGGTTTAACTCAATAAGGTAAAGGTCAGTCTGCCCCCTGTAGACTTCCTGTCCCCGGTTTCACCCGCTGAGACAGAAGACAAGGCAACGCAACTCACCTCAAGACTCGTTTAGTGACAAACTGCCTTCAAAACTCTTTTTCGCTTGGCTTTAAAGTCTCACAAAGCAATTTAGACCTTAGAATGACAGCAACAAGTATGCTGATGCCACTTTTTTTTTTTTTTTTTTACAGAAAAGGACTGAATTGTGAAGCAGAACAAAAGCAATACTGATGCAGGTGATACATTTTTTTTTCTGCTTCTCAGAAGGTTTGTGCTCACTTACTAGAGAAATTCCATCTGGGAATTACCTCTTATTTTAGGCTGCCCAGACGTTGTTAGCCGTATCAACAGTGCTGTGTTATCCAGACTAATGAAACTTGATTATTATTACATTTAAAATGGCTTGATCTACCGCAACTTTGAAGATTAAATTGCAATGCAAAAAATTGAGGTTACCCATTTTTTTTAAGAACCCCCTCCTACTCTCGTCACTCTCTTTCAGCTCAACCCCCTCACTCGCTTCATTCTGACAATTTGTTTTTCCTTCTGTATTTTTTATTACAAGCTCAATTCAGTCTGTCAAATATTAAAAAAAACAGACTTCCAATGTTTCTATGAAAAAGAAAACACATTATATTTTCATATGAATATGATTGGAGTATTACAGTTAAAATTACGCACACAAAAAAAAAGACATAATAAAATTATTCCAAGCTGATGACTTCCTCCTGTTCTGTACCTGCCTATGTTGTTTTCCCGCTACCCTAAATGGGTTGGCACCGGTGTGTGACAGAATCAGACCATGTGATCAATCAGAGCACAGCGGTGATGATGAGGAACATCAGGTGACACACACACACACACACACACACACACACACACACACACACACACACACACACACACACACACACACACACACACACACACACACACACACACACACACACACGAAATTGCAAAAAAGAAAAAAACAACAGAGTAACCGGAGGGTTAACACCTGTAGAAATGTATAATTTTCCCGGGGAGTCGTCTACCAAGTATCAGCTCTGTCACACGGCTGGCTTGCAGGAGGAGGAAGGAGCTTAAAGAGTGACCTGGGAGTCTCCCAGTGAAATGCCTCTAATCAGCCTCAGGGGGTTTAGCATCCTCTCTGGGCTCTGGCTGAGCTGGGAGCCGGGGGCAGGCACATGGCAAGCCTGACAGACTTTCTTTCTAGAGATCAATACCCAGACTTCTTTTAAAGTGTGACATGTTGAGAGGCACACAAGGAATTCTACTTCAGATTTTCTTTTTTTTTTTTCTCCCCTCATTCATTTTTATGTGATTTTCTGGTGAAATTGCCTGACATATAGTAAGAATGTGAACATCAGTATGTGGTTATGGGTATTGTGTTGCTTTGGATTACATCAGCTTTATCTTCATTAGGGACTGCGAATGGGAGGGACTGTTCAATATGTGTACAAATAACTTCTGTGCCATTATATGAGTAGGTCGCTCATCACAGCTTAGGTTTTGGAAACGCATTATGAAACTTCATGTTGATCCTGAGGAAGTGTTCTTCATCATAAATTTGTTATAATTAAGCATATGGTAAACAGAAATATGCATTTGGAATCCATTATTTTCCCACTGCACCACTGTACGGAGGAAGTATAAAGAACATTTTAAAAAGTATTAAATTGTAAAGAAATTGTCCTCCATCTATGTCATGTGTCTTTCTTGTGCTCTCACCAATCATTTGGATTAGTTCTAATGTTTAACCAAGTTTTTCATCCCAAGTGTTTTTTTGCTTGGCTGTGATTGAATTGTTCATTCATATCAAGTGTTTTCTTTTCTGTCAGTTCATGGTCACCCTAACCATGCAGGTGTTGTGCTCATTGCTGCTTGTACAATCTTCCTAATTCATCCTTTTTAATGCTGATTAAAGACATTTTGTTACTTTGATTGTATTGAGCCTCAGCGACTCTGACTAGAACTATTGTTAGATGATCCAGTGGAAGATTTCATGAAGCTGAGCACCAACATCTAAAACACTCTTGCTTGATTTCAGTTTTAGGACTGTTTGTGTGTGTGTGTGTGTGTGTGTGTGTGTGTGTGTGTGTGTGTGTGTGTGTGTGTGTGTGTGTGTGTGTGTGTGTGTGTGTGTGTGTGTGTGTGTGTGTGTGTGTGTGTGTGTGTGTGTGTGTGTGTGTGTGTGTGTGTGTGTGTGTGTGTCTGTGTCTGTGTCTGTTTTCAAGAGATCTCGGGGAATGCAGTGCCATATTTGTTCCATCCGTCCATCTTCTATACCTGACTTATCCACACAAAGGTTACACTGGGAGGTGACTGGGCTCAGTCGTTGCACCCTGGTCAGGTCACCAGCCCACTGCATGGAAACACTCCACTGCCTTTTCAATAATTCTGTATAATTTCCAGGGGATTTTTGCTGCATGCTGATGCTCATTTTGTGTCGTGTTATGTAGCAAACGAGCAACACCCATCTGGCATCCCAGTAGGCAAACTTTAGAAAAGCCTTTGCCAATACTACCTGATCCACACCAGCTTGTTCCTCTGCAGAGCTATCTCTGCCATCCATCCCATCTGACATCTGGCACCGGCTGACTGGGCACAGCTCAGCCCAGCCCGGCTCCATAGCTTTAGGGGAGGTCAGCGACTGGGGGCTGAGCACTGGGGCCGTCAGGGAGGTTGTTCTGCATACTGAGCAGCCTGATTAGGCAGAGGAGCACAGAGGGGCTCCAGCCCGAGAGGGCCGGTGGGGAGACAGGCGTGACGGCTCAGCGTCCTGCAGCTTTCCTTGCCACCAATGACCAGGTAACTGATGACAACTCGCAGGCCATCTTCTCTGCTGCCAAAGATGACTCAAGAGGCATTGCACTCTGGTTTCAGGGTGCCACCTGTGTCATCGGGAAACAAAATAACTTCTCAATATACTTAATTAGAAAAAATAATACTCCTCTGGCCTGCAGCAGATTACATGCCCCTGCCACGAATGAATCATTGATGAATGTAACTGTGTTTGGTTTATCTGTACGTGAGGCTGCAGCGCAGCCAGCAAGGAAATATGAAGAAGGTAATGCACAAATTTGCATACTAATAGAAGGTACAGCATATTTTAGCCAGCAAGTTATTTGTCTTTTGAAATAATGTCTATTCACCACTGCACCATACTAAGAGCAAATTGATAAAGATAATGAGTCCATGACAAGTCTGGTTCACAATGAGCCCAACACAGCTGACTGCCCAAAGCAATGCATCCACTGCTCCGCCTCCATAGACACATTGCCAGTATGACAGATAATTTGTGCAATACCTCTCAATTCCCTCTCACCCGGCCACTCCATCTAACCACATCATCCTGCACCAAGAATCATCAGCGTCCACATGGAACATGCCCAGGTGCATTATAGTAACTGATGAGTGTTATCATGGTAAAAAATAAAATCGAAAAGTCCTAAATCTGCCGCTGATTGGGGGAATTTTCACAGCAACATGGGTCTGGAGTTTATGAACCATCACTGGCATACACAGATTACTTTTGATTCTCTCTGCTGTGTCTTCTTTCCCCAATGAAGTGAAGAGCAGAGGTAGGGAGTGTGGGACTGGAGATGAGGATTTGGATATAATGGCTTATTTGAAAAATAGGGGTACATGGGGACGACTCAGTGATTTTCTCACATCATTCCCATAGCTCATTTTTTGCAGCATGTCAGAAGGGCCTGTCATGCACAACTATGCAAACAGACAAGACAATGGAAACAACAATGCATGTTTACACACAAGTGCCTTGAAATCCATTGAGCTATGAAGTGATTTCCCATGATTTCCGAACTATTGTGTGCACCGGAATATAAGCCGCACCCACCAAATTTAAAAAGGAACAAAAGAAAAAGACATTTCGGAGTTACATGATGCACCTGAACGCATCACCGTCGTATCAGCAGCATGAATCTCGTTTACCCCTATAAAGCAGAGTCGTCCATGCACCATGCAGAGTTCAAAGCATGTTAAAAAAAAAAAAAAATCTATATATATATATATATATATATATAGCAGCTTATTGTCCAGAAAGTATGGTACTTTGATTCTCTTGTTACGATGGACAAAGTCAAGTGGAGGTTCGCTGTGTAAGGCAGTCAGTTTTGTAAGTTAGTGCATTGGAAGTGGAACAAAAGGTGAAATTGCTATTTCAGAACACTTCAGAACAGTTGGTTTCACATTGTGTTCTTGATAGGCAGAGAGTAGTTGAGAGTAGTTTGCGAAAGCAAACTGACCTCTGTCGACTATCCACTATATATAGGAGAGAGAGAGAGAGAGAGAGAGAGAGAGAGAGAGAGAGAGAGAGAGAGAGAGAGAGAGAGAGAGAGAGACCTGGTCAAAGGCTAAAATTCTACAAATTGTACATGGCATTGTGCACATTGCATCACAATACAATACCATCAACATGATTAAAATACAGTAGCAGTGAAAGATGGTGGCCCACTATTGTGAAACATTGCTGTTTTTACACCATGTGGGAAACCAAGAGGTTGTCTTTTGCATTCCTGAAGAAGTAACGGCAGCATGATGTATGATGAGAAAAAGAAAAGCTGTTTGCAGGCTTGTATTGTACTGTGCAAACCTTGGCTTCAGACATTCATAGGAATGAGTCTTTGATATACACCACTTTGTAGAGCATTGTTGAAGGCCGCATATGGTAATATTATTGCCTGATGGCACATACCTCTTTCAGCATAATGTTCCACACTGCCATACTACAAAATATTGGTCAGGGATCACTTGCCTGGGAGTTCATTCTGTTAACTTGGCCACCCAATGCAACTCAATTCAGTGCCAATGATTGTCAATTTGAAAATCTGATTCATGAAAACCTGTCGTATAGTTCTTCCGAGGTCTCATGACGTTCATGTCTTGGCAGGTAGCGACTGTTTTGGCTGCATAAAGGATGTGCACAATATTCAGCCCATGGTTTTAATATTGTGGCTCTTCAGTATATGTACCTGGATATCAGGGGGAAAAGGGAACCTGACAAACCCAAAAGCAAGGGATGGAGGGAGGGAGAGTAAGAGCAAAAGAGGTAGAGGGGTCAGCCATCCGCTGAGACGATAATGAAAGAATAATAATAGAGTACAGGATGAAATTACTGAGCTTTACCCACAATATCTTCTCTCATTAGCGCCAGCACTAATGTTGCCATTTATGCTTGTGTTCTACACCAGCTCCCCCTAATTAGGCGTGGGCTTCTAAAAATAAACAGCAAACTAAATAGTGGCGTGAAAGTACATGCAAATCTGTTGATGTACAGGAATAATGGTAGCAGAGTAGAGGAGGGGTAGGGGTGGGGATTAGTGGTGCGCTGCAGACTAAAGTAATTGAGTTGGGTAGTGTTGACACCCAGGCACAGTCAGAGTGCCCATGTTGTGGAACGTGCTGCGTGCGTGTGTGCTACAAGGCTCAGCTGGCATTTGTTTTGTGTGACTGGTGTCATGGTAAAGGTGTTAGCTCTGGATAAAAGGCTGGAGGGGCTGCACAGATACTAATCCCCCCCCCCCTCCAGTTACGGGAGCAGGGTGGAGTCTTCCTCCTGTGAAGCAACATGGACAATCTGTTGCATCAGCTGAGCTGGGCACAGCATGGGCAGAATAAGGGCACAGGCCTTGGCACAACAAGGACAATGTGCTGTCAGCCATCACTCACATGCAAGGCAAGGAAACTTTCAGGAGCTTAAAAAATGTGCTTTGAGTATAACTAGTGACAGGGCAGTGCACTGATTGATAGGACTTCATCAGGATAAACCTCCTGAGATGAAGCATTTCAGGTTCATGGAGATTCTCGATAGAATTTATAAAAAAAAAAAAAAGAGAGAGAGAGACTGCACACTATAGTAAAAGCACTACTTTTCATGAAACTTTTTTCATCTATGCAGTTTTAGAAACTCTCCATCAGCAACTACTCTATCATGCAAGGTGTTTGCCATCCATTAGAAGAGACTTGTTCAATTTTTTTCCCAATGGCGCTTTGCGACGTGGAGACAGAATTTATCAAATGCTGGAGACTTTTTATGTGTTTTGAGTGAGAAAAAAACCAAACTTTTCAATAATGTTCAAATTCTTGAGCTCTGCCTGTACATCTTTTGCCCTGCTGTGGGACCAAAGTAGCCTGAGGTTCAATTGCAAGCACAATGAGAACTTCACAAGGCCCACACAGAATGGAGGACGGCATCCTCTTTTACCATGAGGGTATGCTGCATACCACGGAGCCACTGCGCTGCTCTATTGTGTAACTATGCTGGAATACATTTTTTAGCACAACAAAGACTTCGAACCCTTACAGAAGAAAATTCAAATTCAGCAGCTCTCAAATAAAATCCAATATAAATGAAAATGGGGTAGAATGTTGACAGTTTTATGGTATGTGGGAGATAAGTTAGAAAATACAGTGACTCGGAGCAATTTTCACTGCAAAGTGCCTGTTTAAGCATGACAGGGGCAAAGTAAGGGCCGGGCTCATCTTGATAATTCCTTTCTTAGCCTTGTCACTCCAGCTTTACGACTTAAAGGAATTCCTTGATCTCTTGACATTGATGTAGTTTTTTTATTTCTTTCCAAGGCATTTATCATGTGTTTTTCACCTTCCCTGAAATCGAGTATTTTTTTAGCTGTACTATTCTCATAAACATTCATAACAGAAGATTTTCACATAGATTGTCAACTGCAGGCGAAAAATTCTGTATGTGTAGAAGAGGAGAAGAAGGATTTAAATAAATGAGTTACTGTTGTTTTGCTTTTGTTAGCAATCACTTACATGTATTCTTTTTGTACATAAGGTACATTTTTATTTGTATATATTGAAGAACATTTTGTTCCATTATTTTCTTATTGCATTTTATGAGTTGTAAAAATGTCTTGTTTGATCGTTCCCTTTTACAGGAGTCATTGCAAATTGCACAGTAGACTTGGTTTGGTTTTTCCTCCTGTTAGAAAAATTTGAACTCCATGTCAAAATCTAGACCTCAATGCCACACAAGGGAGAAATTATTTTTTGATCATGATATCCATGTCAATCTATTCATTCATCCATGCAGCCAGTTCACCTTTACTAGAAACAGAACAGTTGTCATATGGGCCAATTCATATTCAAATAGAGTGAATGTGCGTTGATTTTAGGTTGAAGACAGAAACAGATTCTTCCCGCACTGATGTTTTTAACCCATTCAAGGAAAAAATAATCCTTTTACCTTCTATATTCACTTCATTCAGATTTGAGCTGTTGCTTCTGGATACTATCCCAGGGATGTCAGGATGCACGCACACATGCACACACACACACACACACACACACACACACACACACACACACACACACACACACACACACACACACACACACACACACACACACACACACACACACACACACACACACACGCATCCATACCCTATTTATGATCAAGAATAACCTTGCATATGTTTTAGGATTATGGGAGGAAGGTGGAAGCCAGAAGGACTGGATAAAACCGACACAGAGACATGATTCAACCTCTTCACAGAGGCCCGCTCATAGAGTTGAAACTGAGCCCAGTTGCTATGAGCTAGCAGTGCTAATAACAGCTATTATTTGGTTTCTGAAGAGAATTACCATGTCGATGCATAGAGATTGAAAATATCCAAAAGGATAATGACCAATCACATGAGACACCAATATCATCAGTCTGTGACCCATCCAGTTACAATGGAAATGGGATTTTGTCTCCTTGCCTCCGCAGCAAACAACATTAATAACCTTTTTAGAACCGTAAACTTAAGCATTGACATGATTTTAGCTTTTTTCGATATAAAGCAAACACAATCTTAGTCTAAAACACCACTCCAGAACACCTACAAAAGGGAAACTTTTTGACATGAACGTGACAAAACTCTAATGAGGAACAGTAAGCAACTGCACCTTTCGGACTCAAAAGCATTTTTACACTAACTGGAATTTAAGCGTGGAGATGAGTTGCTGCTTTGTGTCTCTGGTATTTTCCGAGGCATTTTGCAGTGAAAATAGTTTTAATACTGGAGCATTTTCTACCTTATCTGCAGCATATCATGAAGCTGTCAACTTCCCAACCAATTCTCATTTATATTAGATGTTATTTGAGACTATTGAGTTTGAATTTGTACGCTGAGCAATGTCACCAGAGGACACCAAATCTTTGTTATGGTAATTACAGCTCAGTGAAATTATGTAGATGAAACAAATGAACGGGCCAAAGTTTCAGTAAGCAATGCACTTGGGAAAAATGCAGTATTTTCTAGCTAGTAATCTTAGAGGGGTGAGTGCAGCTTGATCAGAATTCAAATCAAAGCAAAGCGATATGACAAAAAAATTAATTCAACGCACATAAAAGCAAACACTGCTCTGACTTTCCTCCCAGGACAAATCTGTGACATCCCAGATAGGGGAGACAGGGAATAAGGAATAATCAAGGAATAATCAAGTAGTGATAGGAGAAACATTATCACCTATCAGAAAAAAAAAACATTAACAGTGTTTTTCCCAATAGTCCCCTCTTTATATTTCCTATTTGTTTTTCCCCGTCAACAGGTGGTTGAAGGTATAAATAGTTGATCCTGAGTTTATGGATTCACCGCCAGTATTACTCAAGTAGTAGCACCATTGCGGTGTGTTCAAAGAGAGAAGTATGATGACTAATTTCGCCTTGAATGCAGTCCATTTGGCCCCGCTACCAACTCAGAGCAGCCCATTACTGCGGCTCTGAGTCACAAACCTCGAGACCTGAGGCTGTCGGCGAGCGTCGCTCCGGCTGGGGGCGGCGGGCGTTCAAACACACAGACAAGCAGGCATACATCCACTCATGTGCACACAAACATGTTCTGTCTGCTTCTCACACTGTCACACCCATGCATAAAATCTGTCTCTCTGCCTCACCCCCCCCCCCCCCCCCCCTCTCTCTCTCTCTCTCACACACACATACACACACTACTTCCCCAGGAATCTGAGCTTTTTATAGAGCATCTGTGTGTTGGCGTGGGCAGCGTATGGCCGTGCTGTTTCACCCAGCTCAGACTGGATCTCAGATCAATATCCTGTCCCCCGCCGGCCAACTAGTTCAAGCCGGACAGGCTGCGTCTCAAAACCTGTCCTTGTGTTTTTCACTTTTGCTGCCTCTCATACATGAGAAAAATAAATGTGGTTATTATTTAAGTTGCTTTAAAACATGCAACAAAAATGTTATCAAGGCTACTGATTCAGACAGTCTAATTTTTTGTCCCTTATGCAGCTGAACTTTGTTTTTTTGTTTTTGATGTTAAACTGCTCTGAATCCATGTACGGGTAACTGTCTAGAATGTTACGCTCTTGTGCTTGCTTCTGCAAACATACAAATAACGAAAACAAGTGCTGAATACAGAACACAGACTGCAGCAGGCTTCTTCCACTTCATATGTTTGCCAATCCTGTTCTTGTTGGGTTTCTGTTTGTTTTTGCCCCGGTGCTGTTATCGCCGATGTGTAGGCGATCTATTATGCTGCCCCTTTCTGTGATGTAAAGTAAATTATTCCTTTTTCTCTTTTTCCTTATATATTATTCCACAACATGTACATACAATCTGATAGTGTAACGTTATTGTAGCAATCACAGGCTCTTTGTTAGCACTGAGTATATCCTCAGATATGGCATTATTGATTCGCTCCATGTTTATTTGTTGAACTTTTTTCAAAGAGCCATGTTTAAAAGCAAATTGGTCCTGGCTCCTAATTCACAGTAAAGATATCACATCTTTCTCATGACAGAGTTCTCCCGTTCTGAAAAAAAAAAGCTCATTGAGAACCGGGAGTCATTCATCGTCTAATAAAGCACAATGGACATAATGCACAAATGCCATGGTAACCACCATGACCATTACTTCCAAGGGGAAGTGTTCATAATAATCCCTCCATGAAATTTTCTTTGTCCACTTTAACCATAGTCAATAATATTCCCCACGTGTAGCCCGAATGTCAAGTATTTACTTCCTGAGTATTTTCTCACTGAGAAAGATTAGATTAATTATGTGTCACATTCAGTTTGTGTTTTCGAGGCTTTTACAGAGGATTTTTTTCTCAAATTTGCACAATTGACATGACAAGCTCCTCATACATTAATTTAAGTTACACTCTTTCGCCATTGCATATATTAATAGACGTTCATGAAAAGAAAAATGATTGGATGAAAAGAACAAACCAACTGCATGCAAATTCCATGTTCAATCTTCAAAATGTAAATTGGAAATAGGAAAAGATGGGTGATATTTTATTCAGCATTAATAAAGATACAGAAACTGATTTGGGGTATAGATTTAATTGTCAGTTTAGTGGATTTAAGCCAATCCGAGCCAAGCTTACACTTGACCTCAAAAGCACAAATTTCTATTCAGCCAGATTATCATTCAACGTGCAAAATATACATGAATAGCATTCATGAATCCATCTATCTACATTTTATATAGAATTATATTTTTGAAGAGTTGACTCTGGAGTTCAGCTCACGTCTACTAGATTGTGCAGCTGAGCTGAGCTGAAGTGCTGTGATCTCTAAGGCTACTTGGGCCCTTTCACAACCCTATCAGGCTTTGACGGCCCCTCATGATCAAGGTGACTTATGGGGGAGTGTTTGGCACAGTGACGTTGCGGTCGGGATTTCATTCCCTGACAGATTACAGTGTTGGACAAGCTGCCACTCGCAGCGGTGTGGCTGTGATGGCTTTGATAATTGAAGTGCTCAAAGGTGCATGGGTTGGACAGATGAAGCCCGGCCAGTCAATGGATCAATAGAGTAATCGTGAGCTCCAGGTGCAGGAGTGCAATGGGCCAGGTGGCAAAGGCAAACAGAAAAAGGGGTCACAGGGAATTTACATCCACATTTCTATTATTTCTTTTTCACACAGAAATATACCATTATGGCTGTGAAAAGCACAGTACTCATGAATCATTGAGACACACGGGCCTTGGATAATGTATGCGATGTACAGTAAAGTGATGTCAGAAATCAGCCGTACCTTTCACAAATATTGAGCCAGCCGGTGTCCTCTTACCGGCAAGTGACATTTACACGTGTATTTGTTGGGGTTCAGCTTTTAGCTCCCCCAGTCCCATTTTGCTGATATAACCATCTATTTGCCTGTCTTCTTGCTGGCAAATAAGCAAACAGACTGCTCAGCATTCACTGTGTGGCAGCAAACAGATTTCATAATCATCACTCGTGTTGCTCACAAGTCAATAGCTATGACTTTATCGCCAGGAAAACACACAGACGGTTTGTTCATGGACTTAATTGAATAGGAGTCGCTGAGCCCCAGCGTCATGAACGCAAAGTCATTTTCATATCGCTCAAATGTCACCAGCCGGTGAGGTGACAGGCTGCTCAGGCCACCTGTCAAACCTCCCCGTGACGAGCTCAACCAAAAAGAAAACACCCACAGCTTACTGTTAAAAACAGACTCTGGCACACAAATGAGCTGAATCTGAATGGTTGCATTCACTGCGAACAAAAGTTGCGTTTTTTGTAATTCTGGGAAAGCATTATTAA
Source organism: Blennius ocellaris (assembly GCF_963422515.1). NCBI lineage: Eukaryota > Metazoa > Chordata > Actinopteri > Blenniiformes > Blenniidae > Blennius > Blennius ocellaris. Next base: position 8,898,936 of record NC_137650.1, on the reverse strand, counting down.
CCCACAACGCCATTTAATCTCAAATTGAACAGAAGGAACAGCCCATAATACTCAGTGCTGGACAAACAATACACTACACTCTATAGAATCTATTGCGGGATTGTGTCGTCCAGCTCGCGGGTTCATACGGGAAGTACAGAACAGAAAAAAGATGATAAATACTGGTTTGCCAAAGGGAGGTGTGTTGTGGGGAAAGAAGCCTCCAGGATCCATGGGGATCAGCACACAGAGATGGTTGGGTGTGAGTAAGACAGAGATGATGATTTCTAATCTATTGGGGTCCCCTGAGAATGAGAGGATCCGTCACCAGTAAGAGATGGACCGATTCAACTACCCATAGCCTTAACACATACACACCCCCTGGTAATTTACACTCATCCATGCCATGACTGAATCTGTATGAAGGTGAAATGCAAAACGGTGTGTATGAGAAGAAGATTTATCCCTGTCTTTAGATGTTAAGTGGATGCTTGTGCAGAAGGACAAAGGATTAAATTCAACCTTTTACATTTACCTGATGCTCTTAGTCGGGGCCGCTTATCAGGATGGACTTGAATTGTTATATCACCAGTGTGTCAAGTAAGTCATAATAAGCACAGTATGCATGAGGGTCAGAATGATTGCGACAGGGGCACAGGATGACAATGACACAAAAAAGAGTTGCAATATGAAAAGAAATAAAGAGGAAGAAAGTGACAAGGTCAGACAAAGATAAATGTCAGATGCCAGAGGCCAGGGATGTGATCCAGAGGTTGAAGAAGAGGAAGAGGAAGAGGAAGGAGAAGAAGGAGAAGGAGAAGAAGTAGAGTGTATAGGAAGCAGTTTAAAGAGAGAGAACAATAGTGAGTGAGAGTGAAAAAACACATCCACAGCTCATACAGAGTAATATGGAAGTGGAAAAAGAGCAGTATTTGCAAAGAGGGAGTAAAAAGTTAAAGCAGAAACAGGGAAGTATAGTGAGAAAGAGAAATAGCCAATTAGCAAGAAGCCAGCAGGTATGCTTTCTCTCCGTAGCCCCCTCCCACATTTTGCAACCCCCCCCCCCCCCCATCCTTGGCATGGGGTATGGGTATGCGTGTGTGTGTTGAGGGGGGTGGGCTAATGCTTTCCGGGCCCTAAAGAGCAGGGAGTTGCTATAGCAACCGCCTGGCACACTCTGTCTCCAGGGAAACGGAAATGTCACAGCTTAAGAGGTCTCACAGAAAGCGAGTGAGGAAGAGAAAAGCGAAGAGAAAGGTAGAAGGAGGAAAAATAAGGAACAGGTAAGTGTGAGGTAGCCCGGTGATGAGATCGATGCTCTGCTCCTTATCTTTGTAGCAAGGCTGTCACATTATCTGTGGAATTTCGGTACAATCAGATTAATCATCTGGCGGTGCCCTCCAAACCACCCACTCGCTCCGTAACTAAGTTTACTGTCTGATCGGATGACAATGTAGATGTTAATTTTGAGTCGGGTTCCTTACTCACAAGCTGAAACCAAAGTTGTCCACACCTGAGTGCAAACACAACCCATAGCTCCTTGGGGAGCTAATCAACCTTCATTTATTTAATCAAATATTTACTGTCATAAGCAGCCGAAGAGCCTGAGGGTTTGGTGGGAACACCGGAGTCCGTACTGCAGCATGTGGCGAGGGTGACTGTGACCGGTGTTTGCTACTGAGCTATGGGCTGACCCTCCAAATCACACATTAGCCAGGGCTGACTAGCTGAAAACCCATTAACCTGAATGGCCACTGATTGCTCCACTATTAACACAGTCTGACTCCTCTCCTCCAGGGCTGTACCCACTTACACAGGTGCTTCAGCACCCCTCAAGGTCTTGGCTTAATCAGGGTAAACAAATGTTGTTTCTTTGTCATGGCCGCGCCACCTTGTTTGATGTATGCCACACGTTGCCGTCATAGTTGGAGCAATTTTTAAATGTACTAATTGCATCCATCTGGCATAATTGACCTTTTGTGCGGGTGCTGTCAGCATTCAGAGAGGATGTTACAATTGCATTGGTAGACACTAGAAGAAATATAATGTATGTGTGGGTCCGTGTCAGGACGGGGACAGTAGGTTCTTGGGGAAGGGAAATGGCCAGCTAAATGGAGCATTTCTCCAGCATGCTGCTGCGTGCCTGAGAGTGTGGCCTGGCCATGCCTAATTTATTTCCTCTTTTGTCGTTGTTGTCTCCATTCCTCGGTTGATTAAACCAACCTCATGCAGCTATGCTCAACAAATAGCCTAATTGAGTACGACCTTGGCAAATGATATATCAGCCCTATCCTCCAAAAACACCACCTGCACCAGACGCCCATCTCCCCAGCCCATCGCTCTGTGGGCCGCCGCACCAGGCACAACAAACATAAACAGGGGATTCGCCTCCACAGCCAAAGTCATTTCTTGCACGACCTTTCCCACAAATCACGGCGATGACACAGGGCTGGATGGATCACTGAAATGGGACACATTTGTATCACTTAGACCTTTCATCAGATGCAAGCAGATACTCATCTATTATTCCCCCTTCCATTTGCAACTTTCACCCCATAGCCTGCACATGGAGGGTAAAATAAGTGAACAAAACATTCCTATCTCTGCTCCATGCAGCAGCTGCAGCAGGCTTAAGCAGCACAGAATTCTCATTAAATTTCCATCCCGTCTCTGTGTTTAGATGGGAGCTGGAATGAGGGAATGAAGGGGGGCTGGTAGTTTGTGTTCAAAGGGGCCTGCTGTAGAAGATCTGATGGCTCTCTCAGTGCAGTCTCTGGTGGGATCTCTCACAGGATACAGATGCCTGCTCCGAGATGGCTTCATACCTAATGAGTCTGAGCTCCAGCAGAGCTGCACACAAAGCAGCGCTGCCCTCGATTCCCTGTTTGTTTGCCACCGCCAGCCCCACCCTTGCTGTCTCGCTCACTCGCTCACTCAGCACTGAGCGATGTGCCTGCCCACAGCTAGTGTGTGACACTGATGTGTTTCTCAGGAGGGATGCGTATCCTGCAGGTAAACACCTGGAGGCTGAAAAATCACCCTCCCAAAGCAGGCGACAGGGGCTGTGCTGTAGCCAGGGACTGTTAACAGAGTGAGACTCATCCTTCTGCCTGTTTCCTTGCCTGCTTCGTTGTCTGAATTGAAGCAGTGGTCCTCAGGTCCAGGTTCTGAGTGGATATGCTTAAATGCTGTGATCTGAAGCATTTTCGAGAGTTTCTTGAACAGTTTGATGGTTGCTGGATTAAAACTAAATATACATAATAGAAAAGAAAAGTTATGGGGACTTTGATTACTTGACTGTAAACTCTGAGCCAATGCCATTGAGAAGAATCCAAGATATCAGATACAGTCAAAAATGCCAGAAAACAGAAATATTACCAATGTCTGCTTATTAAGAAACTTGTGACGGTAATTTTAGTATTCTCAGCCTTTTTTAATCTCACTTGAAGAAATCTTGTTCACAATGTTATTTACGTCCCTTAATTAAGAACATTTGTATAGCATTGCTTTTCCTGTTCTTCTGATTATAAAGTGTGCATAAAGTCTATTCACATTCAGCATCTCAGTATCACAGTATCAAATCCTTGTAATTTTACACCAGTATCATTGTCTTGCCAGCTGCAGCTGTGCCTGGAACACATTGGCAAATGAAGAAATCCATAACAAGCTGAAGTTAGCTGTTGTAAACCTTACCCAAACAGAGCATTGGCAGCCCTCTGAAGCTTCTTATTTCACTCTTTTGTCATGTTTAATTTGAACTCCTAACAGTGTGACAGAAAAAGTGAAAAAAAAACAATACTTCTTGTGGAAGTAGTTTATGCTCAAACAAAATTCATAAATTCACAGTGTTCTCATTCTCATACATGTGAAGGAGCTGTCTTTTCTGTATTCCAGTTTATGTATGTATGAACTTGTCCTTGTGTGTTTGTGTGTGGCAGACCCCTTGCTGTGGTGACCTCTACTAAAGACACAGAGGGGACAGTGGCTTGGTAAACAGAAGATCTTCCTCCCGCGTCCCTTAGAGCCATGCTGCATCTGGCCTCGAGGTGGGATAGGGACGTGCTGATAAAAATAGGTCACTCTGCCAATATATGCCCTCCGAGGCTGGCGAGAGGTTAGCACAGCAAGGAGAGGGAAGGGACGTATGTGTCTGTCTGTCCATCATCCTCATCCTGCTGGGAGATTAGAGGAGGGTTGTAGGGAAGAATAAGAGAAACAAGAGGATTCTGCTCTACCCATGCCGTTACACAGAGGTCAGATGTTGTTTTCAACACCTGCGCTCTCTGTGCTGCTAATAATTTCAGTGACGGCATCCACAGGCATCCATTTTTAAAATCAAATGGAAAAATCACACTGGGGGGGTAATGCATATTGAGCTCATTAAAATTTCACTTTAGGACTATTTTGACGCGCTTCAAGCTTCAAGACAGCATGCTGTCGAGGGCGTGTGAGAGTAAGTCCCTTGAGGCCACTCACAGGAGACAAATTGCAGGGGGTGTCAGTGTTCTCTACCATCCAGGGCCATTAATGCATACTTCACTGAGGACTGATACAGTCCACAGTTCTCATGCCGTTAGGACCCAGCCCAGAATGAGCCGTCATCTTTTGGAAGCTGGCCGTCCCAAGGCAGAATGGCTTTAATCAAAGCTTGTGCAGGGCCAACAGTCACTCGGGACAGGTTTCATTGTGAGTTAAGTTATATGAGTGACCTCCTCCCTCATGGGATGGAGAGATTAAACAATGAAGAAGTGGCATAGACAGATGGAGCGAAAGGATCTGTCTATATGGCTGTCCTCATTACTTTAACATCACCTGAGATATCTGCCATTATCATTTGTTTAGAGCCTCCATTCTCGAGGTAGCTGAGCAGAAGCATTTAATCCACATTTACATGACAAAGAATACGCCTGTATCTGCAAAACCTTCTTCACTTTTGGGGGGTCCGTTTATACGACACCAGTGTGCGAATCCACTGTATCCACAAAGTTTTTATACCGGCTCCCAAGGTGGAAAGATTCTTTCATGGTCGCTATTCGCCCCTGCAGAGACTGCCGGAGGCTCTGGAACACTGTTACTGCACACGCACACCTCTGCCCCTCCCTCCCCTTCCTTCTGCTCATCCACTTATAAACAAACATGGCGGCCCGTAGTGGTATGACTCGTGGTCCATATTATAGTTTTACAGTTGAGACTCACCCCTGATAGCATCCGATGCGTCATCAGTCCATACGGGTGTCGGGTTCTCTCCATTTTCTTCACGTTTATAACGTATTGTTCTCTGCACACACGTCTGTGTGGTTTCATTACAACATCACGCTACAGCGCCCTCCAGTGGCCCGGCATACTAACTACACTGTTGTCTGTGTGTCCGATGCTGCAGTGTAAACGCACTCCTTTTTTTCCAACGGACAAGGTCTTGTCACATGAAACGTTGTCGTGTAAACAGGGCCTTAAACAAAATCAGTTCTTCCTTCATAACTATCAATCAGCTGCTTATTTTATCAAGCACCCCACATCACTGACAGTCCACACCAGCAGGGTTACACCATCATAAGACCCTAATAATGTATTCCTTTTACCACTTTCCTGCAAATGTGCCAGGGGATTTATTAAAAACACTTCCCATGGTTAACAATTTACATATGGCCAATATCACAAGACTTCATTAAATATATAATCTGGGATCACATCTCTCCTCACATGTTTGGAAATCCAATTATTGCTTTATCAAATTGGATTCCGCTGTTATTATTTTTATTTTTTCAGGGTGTGGTGCCTGGCAGCAGGATGATGAAATTGGTGCAGTTTAATATGAGCGCTGCTGATAAATGTGTTTGGTTTCATCACTGCAGCTGTAGACAGTCCAAAGGGCAGGCACGGTGCTCTGGAGCATGGGCCACTGCTGGGACGACTTCTACGTTAATCATATTACAGCACAGCTCCAAGGTGTGCAGAGGACATTTGCACACAAGGAAATGTGTGTAGGACAAAAGTGGCAAGGCAGCACCCCAAGCCGCAGTGGGGAAGCTGGCTTGTGGTTCTGCTTGGACAGAGGAGTTGTGTTTACTGTTTAAGGATGTAAGGATGCAGCGAGACTGTAACTTTTTTTTTTTTTTTTTTTTTAGGAGGAGCGTAATTAGCTGTGAAGCGTCAAATAGACAACAAAGAATGCAACATGAAACTGCCTCTGATGCGCATCCTTGAACTATCTATGAGGAGACGCCGTCTTTACAGAACAAAAAGATCCCTCGTCTTTGTCTCTTGTGTCCTCTGATCTCTTCTCTTTACACTTCCATCTACATGTTTTCAAAATAAAAAAACAAAGGCAAAAGAAAAGGAAGGATTCTCTTTGGGGCCAGTGTGATAAAATAGTTCCTCACAAGATTTCCCTGAAAGTAGGAAGAAAGTGGCAGTCCCCAGAGTTCCTGTGTCCACTCTGAATGACACTCCGGCAGCCTCCCTCTCTGGGGATCCACTATTCACACGGCACAGGGAAAAAAGAAAGAGGGAAAAAAAAAACACAAGAAAAGTAAAATCACACTCCTGCTTTTCTTCTCTTCTCTCATCTTTGATGCTTCTCTGGTACAAACCTGGGTTTTCTCCTGCGCTTTGTAACACCACACAAATGAAAACATGCGAGTGGAGGCAAAGAAAAAATGAGGCACCCTAAGGTGGAAAGATAGTGTAGGGAGTGAACTAGGGGAATACTTTGGCTGTTTTCATACAAACAGCAAAACCAGAGTGTGAAGTGAAACATCTTGTTAATGTGCTGCCTACAGTACAACCTTGGCCTAATAGGCTCCCTAATATTCCCCAAAGAATGTAAATGTGTGTTTTGTCTTGCGTACTTATGAATGCATAAGATGGGCCTATCTACTGACCCATGTTGACCTATGAGGGGGGGGGGGGGGGGGGGGCTTCACTTTTAATGGACTAGTGAGTGAATGAAAATGAAAAAGCCCTGGCTTTTTAAAGTTTCTAATAGTGGAGGCAATGGGCAAAAGGACACTCGGTAAACAGACAGAGGGCATGGAGGCTACTTGAAGAGTGATTGGTGGGGAAGTTTAGCAGCTTTCAGCTGTTGATGCTGTTTCCAAGGTGTTTTATCTGCAGAAAATAACCCTAAAAAATGTTCTTCCCGAATTAAAAAAAAAAGAAAATACTCAGACAAAAATGAAAATGATTCAAGTGTGAATGAGGCTATAACCTTCAAAACTCTGACTCCAGGTATTCATGTTGTTGATAAAAGTACTATTTACTCTCCAGAACACCCACAAAAAACAGCATCCTGCAAATGTAGATAGCAGATTAACAGCTGTAAATGAGGAGAGATGTGTTGTATCAGCCCAGGAGGTCGATAGGTGAGTCAAGCTGAGCCATAGCTGCATCAACATCAAATGAATAGATAACTTAAACAGCAGTGTCAAGGAGTCCTGTCCAGACAACAGGGCGATGGTTATGACAGTGAACAGAGTTTTGTACCTTGGCAAAAATAAATTAAATAAATGAAACAAACAAAAAAAATTCTATCCACTATTATACGTATATTCAACAAACTAAAATATAACGCAAGCAATAGCCTCTCATGTTTACTGCACTACTGATAAACACATTTTCAAGATTAAAAAAAATGTGAATGTTGACTGTTGAGACAGCAAAATTTTAAAGTTAACATGAAATATATTATCATATGCAAAACACCCACAAACAACACCGTGATAACAAATAATTAGGACGTGAAGCTGACAGGCATAAATATAGACTTGTTAAGTCTCAACACTTTGCCAATAGCTAATCAGAACGAGGAACTCAATGTCAGCATGTGGTGTCCCTCAGGACCAGAGGGTGTTTATGATATAGGCTCTCAAATCTATTCGTGTCATCTCCTGCATTGGGGATTGAGCTGTGAAAATGGGTCCAAAAGATACCTTTACATCCAGGATCGTATCCGTGTACCTCCTCCTTCTCCACCTCCTGCTGCTTGGCTGCCAGATCTCCATACAGCTTCCGGGCCATATGCGAAGAGACACTCACAACATTATCTGGATCCCCTGTCTTTCCTGTACCCTGTCCACCACAATCTATTTATTTATCTTGATCCTGAAAATAAGGGGACGAATGGAAACACACCTTTTTTCATTATTTTTTTTCCCTCATTCAAGTGCTTTCCAGCTGACTTAAATTCATATTTATGCTAATATGCGGCACCTCTTTCCGCCTGAGCCTCGCATGGGAGATGGGAGCCAGGCTAGAATTAATGACATTGCATCGGCGGTAATGTTTGCCGCGTTTCATTAGCTGGTATATCTTTAATTTCCAATAAACACAGTAATTAGGGGAGGTATCCGCGGAGACAGGCCCTGGCAGGCTGCTGCTGTGGTAACAGCTGTAACCGAATCTGCACAGAGGTAACAGCAGTCAAGGAGGACTTTCAGCTTAACCAAATCCTGCCTCGCAGTTGGAAGGGCCCCGATTCAATTATATGAAAATGAAGCCCGCCACAGTATCAGTCCACTGAAAAGTCACAAGACGGAAAGACAAAACCAACAGCAGCTGCAGATTGACGCCTCTTCCTATCTGCATCTATGAATAGTAATGAATTCTGAAATGCATGTATACATTACAGCTATTTTATTGACTGCTGTTATAATCAAAAGTGACATAAATGTTGGCGTTTTTTGTTTGAAACATTAAAACCAGTATCTCCCTTTGCTTCAGCTTTCAAAAGCCCACTCTTTCAAAGAGCACTTAAGAGGGAGGGGAAAACATTCACAGGATGTTCCAAAAAATCAGCCCTCACATATTACACTGTCTCTTGCTCACTGTGAGCACAAAGGGCAGTGGAATGGATTAATCCTACACATTATAGTCAAAGGACTAGTGAGACTCATGTACAGAGAGGCAATTTACCATCCTGACCTTTCAATCTTTAAAACACTCTGCATGTCCCTCCCTTCCCCCTAGCATATATACTTCTGAATTCTTTCCTCTGACGCACGGACTGCAATCATCTGAAGACTTCTTCATCTCAACAAGCCTTGATGAACACAGTGAGATCAAGATGGAGGAAGAAAGAACGACAGACAGAGCTCAGGGTTTGACTAGATGGGGGGAGATATGATGATTATAGAGACAAAGGGACGGATTTCTCCTGGAGAATGGATACAGGCGAGGTAACTGAGCGGTTGTGCTGGGTAGGAGAGGGAGGCTGTAATAGAAACTGACACCGCCTGCATTCCCAGTTCTGACCTCCCAGTCGGAGTGTCCTGTTTATTTAGAGACAAACAAATACTGAACCACAAAGAGCTAATAGGTTGTGCCGGGTACTCTAACTCAGTCACCCCAGTGCAAGGAAGGGATGCTGAGTTGAAACTGAATGGCACAGATGATATAGGGTTTGAGGGAGGCTGGTCTTTATTCTCTCTAACTATTATCTTAGTAGGCTGAGAAACAGTGATGTAATGTTTTAGTTGTCAAGGTAGATGAACTGAAAGGCTATATTTCGGCCACCCACTGACCTAATGGTTCAGGCAATTACCACACAACCACAATGTCCACAGTTTGGTTCCCAGCTGAGAAACCTTTATGACTTGTCATATCGCTCTCTCTGCCCGTTCTGGCTTTCTCTAGAGTTCCAAAATCTTATAACATCAAAAACCTGTGTCCACGACCAAAATACATTTGTTGTTCTTATTTTTGGGAGACACATAGGTGAAACTTGTCATTTTAGCATTTTTTTTCTTAACTCACAATCAGGGACCAAATGCAAACATCTGAAATGGTCCTTTGTTTTACGATGCTCTTCTGGGTTAGTTTCTTTCTGTAAACTCAACTGCTATTGGCATAGTTTGGGTCAATCTAAGGATTGTTTACGTAACACCTTTGACAACACTGAATAGCTAAAAATTACTCAAACAAATACAAATAATTCAAATTCTTTATCACTATTCTTCAATTATAGTTTTTGATTTTGTCTCCTTTACTATCACTTCAATGTTCTACAACTTTTCTTCTTTTTTTACATATTATTTGCTTGGTTTGGTGTTCTCTGGACAGTGCTTGTGGGGGGTTTTTTTTGTGGGGTTTTTTCCATTTGTTCCTCAGGTCCTGTCCCACCCTTCCTCTGTTCACCCTCCAAGCGCTACAATCCTCACCAGTGCTCCAGTTCATGCCGAAGCTATGGAAAGGTCACGGCTCACTGGTTGGTCCCTACGCAGCCAGTCTCTCCTGCTGACCTCCATAGGAACAGGTCCAGCATCCAACTAAGCTCATTGAAGCCCCAAGCCCAGTTTGGCTTCTCAGCATGCATGATTCATAATGTCAGACATCTCCATATCCACCGTGGTCAACAATATCAGCCTGGGATCATGTGCCGGGCCATGATTTAGCAACAGTGGCTTACCGATCCCGTTCAGACTTCGCACAGGAGAACAATAAGAGTTGACATCTCCATCTGCTGCCATGAATTACCGCCCTTTTCTCCCTTTGCTCTCTGCAATGAGAGAGATTCACAAGGAGAGAGAAAAAGAAGCTCGCTCACTTTGGAATCGCCCGCACCCTAAGTCAAAAAAGCAACGGGGCTCAAGCTGTGCCTCTCCACCCTCCCATCCCAGTCGATCTTTGGGTGAGCATATGGCCTGAGATTCGACAAAGTGCAGCGTCTCGGCAGGCTGGATTAGGGATGGAGTAACAGGCTGCGAGGGAGTGGTGATGGACACTTTGGCGGGAGCACGCCGTAATCTACCCAGCAAGGCAGAGCACAGATGCTGGGCCAGGCAGGGAGGCTCACTCCTCGTTAAGGGTCCATTACAGAAAAGTCCTCGTTAAAGAAACACCACTGCGAGGAGAGACTGTCCGATAGATGAGCAGGAAGCAAGGGGAAAAGATTTAATTAAATATTTAATTAATAGCCCCACCAATTTCAGCACGATCATGTCTCTATCTCCCTCATTAAAGATACTGCAACCTGGTTGGGAGAACCAAATTCAACCCGGGCCACTTTTTTGTTCCCCCCAAAAAACCTGTTAGATATTTAGTCTCCGTTGGGTGTCTCTCCCATAACCGCATCCCCTTTGTACCCTTGGCTTGACTAAATTTCACCGCATATTCAGCTCGCTGTCTGTACCTTTCTGACAGGCTTATGTGGTAAAAAGCTTTTAGTTAGCCAACCACAGAGACGGAAAGGGAGCAAGAGAAGCTCGAGGAATTCTGCTCAATTGAACACTGGGGAGGACGTTAACGTGGGGCCCCAGCACCTCTGCCAAAAAGAGTTAGCCCTATTTGATGTTTCAGTGTTTATAAAGAGACAGCGATATGAATAGGCTTCAGCCAGTGAGGGAGCAGCAGGTGCAGATTGGGACAAGCCAAAGTGATGATGCTGATGACTCAAACTCTACACTGCAATAAAATTAAATTCTGCAACCAGTGATTTATCACAGCGTCATTGTTCTCTTAGCCAAAAAGAAAGAAATCCTTATGCATATTTTATACAAATTGCATCTTCATATAGTGGTGAGCTTATTTGATTCAGTCGCATCTGCTGCAGGTAATAAAACGTCAAAGTTGTACAACTACGCTTATGATACATTTTGTCGAGGAGCTTTAATTGAATAACATGATTAGAGCACTTTTTAGCTCATCCATCAGCTTCGCCTCAAAGAGTTTGCATCACTTGTGACAAATAGCTAATGGTATATATTTATTTCTATCTAAATATCTCAGTATATGTTCACATTAATCAGTATCATCATGAGAACCCTCTTTTTAAAATCATACCCCAGATATCTGGAGCTCTTGTCATATCAAACCTGTATGTTTCATGAGGAGATCACTCCGGCCTTGTATAAGACTTGTATTTGCTGCATGTCCAAGAGATGCATCAAATTGACAACTGGTGGGGATTTGTTCTTTATGATTTTTGAGAAGAAATCATCATGTTTAAAAATGTTGGAAGATGATTCCTTTTTACAGTCTCTGTTCAGTCACAGATACACCAGTTGCAGACAACAGATACTTACCAGATGTATTAAATAGAAAGAATTTAACTGTCAGAATAAGAGCCCAACGGCTATTAGCAAGAATATCATATCACATGACATCCATTAAGAAATTTGGTGTTGGGTGTGCTCTTTTCCCCAAGCTCTGTGACAACGGGTTCACTCTCCCACACTATGAGAATCCTCGCTGCTCCTACTGACTCGTTTTCTTCCTAGAACACATCATGCTGGCATCTCCCTTCCTGGTAAATCACACATATGCTCCAAACTGTCCACACAATGTCAGAAAAAAAAACCCTGAGTCATCAGATTGGGCCACCTTACTACTTCACTTCATGGTCCAGTCACACTCACACTCGGCTCATTGTCGGCCTTTTCACTGTTTGGGTTGTGGTTATTTCTGGAACTCTGACTTATTTGTCACAACTCAGCCCAATACCCAGTGAGTTGTGACGGGCAGTGTGCTCTTTTCAATCATTCATTAAACATTACAGTAATGTTTGCGAGAGCGGCTCTCATGAGGGAGCACAACAAACAGGCCACCCTTTGCCACCCAAATGCATCACAATCTGGCGGTCGCTTTGGCACTTCCTCTCTTCTCAACAAACCAAATTCAGGAGCTGTCCACGCTACAGTGCATCTGATATTTCCCCCTTCTCAATGGGTGCCACTCTAATGAGATGATCAATAATTTTTATTTCACCTGCCCCGGCTTCAGTGTAGTGCCTGATTAGTCCATCTCACTCTGCAAACAAATTCTATCATTATTAACCAGCTGCCCAAGCACTCCCATTTTGCCTGGCTGTCTTCTCCATGGAAGGAGTGAATCTGGTTAACAGTGAGAAACCAGCCTACTTCACAAAAGACCGGTTCTAATAAACTCAAGTTATGTCAGTGAATAAATGAAGTAAGTCTTCAGAGTCTCTCTCTTCTTTTTTTTTTTTTTCAAACTTTGCTTCTGCACTAGCAGATAAAGAAAACTCAATCTGATGATGATTATTCTGTCAGTTTATAACAGAATATAACTCCCGTTGAACCAATTGAAGTGATTGCTTTGGAAGTTTAAAGTTATGTCAGCCTACAATCGAATTGGTTCACAACAACAGGTTTTAATGATCACGTGCAATTCAATAACATTACATATAGACATTTTCTGCAGTGTGGAAACTGAAAGAAATTCTCCAGAGAAGCATGTAGGCTGAACTCATGTAAGGAAGATTTTTTTTTCCTCTTCCTCTTTTCATTGTAACAACCTCCCTGAGCATTTCATTGCTGCATATGCTGCTGCTTAAAGCACCACTGAGATTTATGCCGTTGTCAGCTCACAAGGGTGCAATCAGGAATAAAGATCCCATAAACCCCTCTGATGTGTCCACAGGTACAGCAGCACTAGGTTATTGCTGATGGCAGATAAAAACCCCGTAACTGTTGGTTAGATTTTTTTTTTCTTCTTTTTTTTCTCATTTGAGGTGGAAGCTTACATAGTTTGAGTGAGTTTCATGACCTGTAAACTTTTGTATACGGAATAAACCTCCAAGCACAATTTCCCAAATACATTGATACCAACATGAAATAAGTGTGAAACTTCGTTCCAGTTAAAAAGAACAGAGACGCAGCAGCAGTGAATGAGGCAGGGACAGAAGAAGCCACGAAGATTGCACGGTGCCAGAGAAGGAAAAGAGATTAGTATGGATGGGGAAACATGCATGTCTCGTCAAAGCTTTAGGCCCTTTTGTTTTAATCCTAAGTAATGCTGATTTCCTCTGGGTTGTTCAGGTTGCCAAGGCTGCCAGTGTCTGCGTAGGTGTGTGTGTGTGTGTGTGTGTGTGTGTGTGTGTGTGTGTGTGTGTGTGTGTGTGTGTGTGTGTGTGTGTGTGTGTGTGTGTGTGTTGTGTACGCCGTTAGATTGTTTGTCCACTCGTGAAGTCCAGCCAGGTTGGCATCTGCTGCATTGTGTATGCTGCTAGTGTGAGTCTGCGTGAATGTGGTGAGTGTCGCTTGGACCGCACAGATTATGTCTTATGTGGACGTTTCGGTGTGTGTGTGTGTGTGTGTGTGTGTGTGTGTGTGTGTGTGTGTGTGTGTGTGTGTGTGTGTGTGTGTGTGTGTGTGTGTGTGTGTTTATGTGTGCCCACCTGGCTATCTCTCAACGGGTTACATAAGTATGTGCGAACCCTTCAGGGGACTCCCCAGCTCTGGGTCCAGCTGGCACAGAGCGCTCAGCTCCCAGCTCTGCATTTCAACTCAATCAAACAGTTGACTTTATTTATCTCCTCCTTCACCTGCACAAAAATATGCTGTTGTTGTTGTTCTTGCTGTGTTTTTGTTCATTTTTTGTTCATTTTTTTTTTCATTTTAATAGAATTATTTGTTCTCCGCATAGTCTTTACGAGGGTGACTAACGGGACTTAGCCGATGTGCACTTACATCGCTGCGAGACAATTCACTTTTCTCATTTGATATTTTCATGTTGAGGTCGTCTGGCCAGATAGCATCTACTCAATCGTTTCTGGCACAAATATGTGGTCAAAACTGCACAGTCAATAAAGATAAACTCTGTATGCCTATCTGTAAACCATCCATATGCCAGTGGAGTTTGATGACTGATGGGAAAAGTATTTGCGAGAAGGCCGAGGTATGAAAGGTGTCTCACTACTGTCTGTGTGAGATTGGCGAGTAGTAATCAAAGAGGTGGCGCAGTGTCATCGTCGTCCCGAGACAGCCCCCCCCCCCCCCCCCCCCCCCCCCCCCCCCCCCCACTACCCAGGGACAGGCAGGACCAATTGGGCAATGCCTGGACATCTTTGGCTGAGCTGAGGTTGCACAGCAAACACTGCAGCCCCCCCATCCCTTTCTTTAAACCCCCTCTGGGCTTCTCAAGGGCCGCCTATCCACTCCATCGCATCACTGTAGCGACAGCTCTCCCTTGCCTCCCCATCAATCCCCTGGCCAGTCGCAGCTTCCCAATCTCACTGCCAAGCTCCTCAGCCAGTCAGCAGCTGCCCAACAACACCAGGCCTGACAATCGCTTACCCTACCGCCTTCAAGTCTGTCAACCCGCGCCTGTCAAATTACTGTCAGCGTAAACAGTGGGGCAGTGAAGGCAGGGGAAGAGGAGAAAGAGAGAGGAGAAAGGGGGGTATAAGGGAATGGGAAAGAAGTGGCGAGAGCTTGGTGTGGCATGTTGGGTGGGATGAGATGGCAAGTGCATCACATACGCCCGCGCACACACGCACACACACACACACACTTTCACACAACTCTGACACATATATCACTCTTCTTCTGATGCTGGCACTTGCACACTCCCATCAATGTCTCCCTTCCCCCTTCCTTCCCCCATTTTTCTTTCAGGTAATTCCCTCGGTCACATCAGTCCTACTCATCTCTCTTTGGTTTTTCTCCCCAGTACTCCCCCCCCCCCCCCACCCCATTCTTTCCCCTGTCCCTCCATCACACACCCCACACCCCCATCTCAAAGTACCGACTCAACATCACTTTGATTCAAAAAAAAAAAAAAAAAAAAAAGGTTGGGGGGTGGAGGGGAAGAAGACGAAGAAGAAAAAAAGCAGGCGAAGGAGGAAAAAGTAATGGGCAGAAAAATGAAATGACTTTCTGGGCCCTCACGTAAAAGCGTAGCTCGCTTTTTGAGACAGGCAATATTCCTTCAATTATTGCCACTCACAGAACCTTCTTTGCCAGTGACGAAGTTTTAATTCCAGGCTTCCAATAAAATGGATGCCCCAGATATAATGTGGAAATAACTCCTCCTCAGTGTTTCAGGATTTGCAAGATATCATACTGTACATGTGAGTGACACACACACACACACACACACACACACACACACACACACACACACACACACACACACACACAGAGTGCAGGTGTGTTCCCACACTTCATAAGTGAGCAGGAGATGATGTGGAAGCTTCCTATGGATCTGACACTCCACCCATGGGTCCCGTTTTTTCATTTACATTTTAAACACCACCTCTATATAAGAATGCACACTCTATATGCACCAGACAACCAATGCATCTTAGTCAGTCTTAGCAATCTAAATATGTAGGATGAGAAATGCAGTGACTAAATTAGATAAAGTAATGTTGGAGTACTGTTGAGATTTGGCTGCAAATTTAGTTTCGTGATTTAGATGTACTGTGTTTGTCTTGTTCATTAATTTTAGTTGCATTAGTGACCATTTCAGGTATATTACTACCATGATGAAACTTCCAAAAGAATTTCCATTAAACGTAATACGTAGAGGTAAAATTAATTTGCATGAATTCTCATTCTTGATTATTCTATTTTTATTATTACATTTATTTCTTGATTTAGGTCTTGTTCAAAAGTAGATTTCATGCTACTGATAATGACCCTTCTATTGTGTTGTATAAAGCTGGTGTTCTTGCCCCAGCTGCTTTCTTAGTATTCTAAGAAACTGTGGCCTGAATAGCCTTTTAATGTTTTCAGTTGTTGCTCTCATTGCATTTTAAGTTCTGTTCTTTATTGTACTTGCAACACATCTATTTCTAAAAAGAGCTCTGTTGTATTTCCCAATTTACTGGTCTTATTTTCTGCCCTATGCTTTGTATTCCTTGTTATTCTAGTTTTTGTTTTCAATTTCTCTGTGATATTCTTTTCAAATAAAATTGTGGTAATGTTGCTATTTTTTTCTGGTTATAAATCCCATTTTAATTCTGAAGTTCTCGTTATGGCCGTACGGTAATATTTTAGGTTTGTTCCTCCTTCTAAATGTGTTATTTCTTTCAAAGCCCTCGTCTGCTAACACAACTGTGTCCGGGCCTTGCTTTATCTACAATAGACTTCACCCACTTTACTTAACTACCTTTGACTTTGTGTTGAGATGCCTGACTAATTTGCCATAGTAACTAACCTCAGGCATTCAGATTTCTGATTGGTCAAGGGAGGGGAGTGGCCCCGCTGTGCATAGATGAGTGCTCAGATAATTGGTTAAGAGAATTGGGAGTCGTCAGCGGCCACTCTAACAGAAATGGGTCTAGCCAGCTGAGCTCCCTGCTCCTTAAGTGCCATTTTAACACAGTCATTCCCCCCGCCTTTTAATTGCAATCAGACTTGGAGGGCATAGACATGGCCCCGGCCCTCCATCATAAACTGACTCACACATTTCATATTCGCATTGATGTGGGAAAACATGCACATTCAGGAAAAAAATGTGTCAGGCCTACAGTACACTGATGACACACACACACACACACACACACACACACACACACACACACACACACACACACATACACACACACACACACACACACACAGCAGACATGTTTCTGATACACACTGCTGACACACTCGAGGGAATAAACATGGCAGAGAAATGAGCTTTGTCTCTGACTCAGACGGAGAGAACAAGAAAGACAGAAGCTTTGTCCTGGGTGTAGCTGTGTGGCTGTGGGGATCGATGGGTTTAACCAGCAGGGGCTTGGGTCTGTGGAGCCGGAAGAGACGCAGGCAGGAGGTTAGGTCTGGGCCGACCAGCCTGGAAATGCTTTATCACCACAACCAGCGAGCCACTGTCTCCCATCAGGGGCGCAAGAAGCTTAGAGGCTTGAGAGGCTGGCTGTGTGTGTGTGTGTGTGTGTGTGTGTGTGTGTGTGTGTGTGTGTGTGTGTGTGTGTGTGTGTGTGTGTGTGTGTGTGTGTGTGTGTGTGTGTGTGTGTGTGTGTGTGTGTGTGTGTGTGTGTACGCGCAGGGCTATGTCAGTGTGAATGCATGAACTGTGCGTGACAAATATTACATTATTGTCCTGGGTGTTTCACTCGCATGCTGATATTGTCTGATTCAACCTGGCATCTGTGAAAGACCTCAGGAAAGCCCTCAGCTATTGTTTCTGTTTTGTTCGCCTCTACCCCACCAGCTTCAAAATGGAGCTATCAGAGAGAAATTAATCTAAACAGAGGTGGGGAGTGGAGGGTTGTGAGAGCGAGGAGAGGCTGAGGCAGCATGCTGACCTGCCACACTCTAGTGCCCAGCGCCCACTGGTGACATCAACCACCTCAGAGAATGGGCGAGCGACCGGATAAAAAGGCACTATTACTTGACATTACGAGATGTTGAAAAAGATGCACAGCCACATCTGAGGCTTGATTAAGCTGCTGCTTGTTTCTTATAGAGTTGTTTGGCGATCACTGTAGTGCCAAGCCTGAAATGTGTTGTTACAGTTGCAAAAGCATGCCATAACTCCTCTTACTACCACCCATCAACAAATATCATTCATTGCCTTCAAATCACCAGACGAGTATGATTTCACCAATAGAGAAAGTTTGACATCCCACCAGAAGTCAGAGCTTGGCAGATGGCAAACGGGGTGGTGTGTGAATTAAGAGTTGATTGTGTATGTGTTTTACTGTCGGCGTTTGAGAAGTGGATGAGAACAGCTTTACTCTTTCTGGAGATGAGAATGATCCAGTAGAATGGCTGAATAGAGCACATATTATTTATTTATTTATGTATTTATTTTCATAAACACCTTTCAAGACATCCAAGGTCACTATAAGTAATGAAAATATTAAAAGACAAAGTTGAAAACAAGTTCAGATGATTTTCAGCAAAAATGTAACACGGATATGCTTGTTCAAAAAAACAGGTTTTAAGATGAGAGTTTAGAGTGATATGTTGGATGGGAGTGACCTCCAGTGGGGGGGGGGGGCTGAAGGCTCCTGACTCCATGGCGGTCATGCAGGTCGGAGGGACAGTGTGGCTGAGAGGGGAGGCAGGTCTGAGAGCGCAGCTTGGTGAGGTGGAGAGGGTGGACATGGAGGAGGTCAGTGAGGTATGTATGGAGGAGTGAGGTTATGGAGGACCTTGAATGTCTGGAGTATATTTTTTGGAGTGGATCCGCTGTTGAACTGGGAGTCAGTGGAGTTTCAGGATAACTGGGGTTATGTGATGAAAGGCTCTGGCGATGATCCGGGCGGCAGCATATGGAGTACATCTGTGGATTTGAGATCGAGACCACATTTCATATTTCAGGCAGCAGGTGAACGGGGGCCTGGACCAGTATATGGGCACAGTTAACCAGTTAAAACACTCACTGCTAGTTTGACCATCATTTTGATGCTAAGACCAGCTGACTATACCAACACAACCATGCTCGTCTGAAATCAAGGTTTCTGGTAAAGCCTAGAAGTCAAATACAAACGTAAAAGCTGGAGAGCAGCGGCAGATAGATGTGGCAGAATTCACTCAGACCTGAAGTGTGCATCAGGATATCTAAGGTGAGACTGAGACTATCAGAATAGATGTTGCTTTTTTTTCCCTACCGATAGGCTAACAGACGAAATAACATATTTCTCACCTTTAAGTCGTTACAGTTTGTTTGATGTTTACTTTTCATTTAGAACAGTACTATAAATAATAAAAGTGTGCCATGTTGAGTCTCGCTGAGATGAGAGGATCAGGACGTGCTGAAGACACTCTAAATGACAAATAAACCCCATGTGAGTTATTCATCTCAAACACTGACAGTTTTGGTCTCGAACAGTTTTATTCATTAAGCCTGACAAGCAATGCAGTAATTGAGCTGAATAAGTTGGCCAAACGTCTTAGTCCTCCAAACAAACAGTGCTGTCATCATTTGTTTTTAATCTGATTGCATTGTTTTGGCTGATAAAATATGCTAGCTTGCAGGATTGTGACTAATGAGAGGAGCAGAACTTACTGAGCAGCTTTTCTCCCCACAGACAGGACGAACCACCAGTCGTGTGTGTGTGTGTGTGTGTGTGTGTGTGTGTGTGTGTGTGTGTGTGTGTGTGTGTGTGTGTGTGCGTGTGTGTGTGCGTGCGTGCGTGCGTGCGTGCGTGCGTGCGTGCGTGCGTGCGTGCGTGCGTGCGTGCGTGCGTGTGCGTGCGTGCGTGCGTGCGTGCGTGTGTGTGTGTGTGTGTGTGTGTGGAGTAGATGCAAATCAGCTTGGCTGGTTGTTTATTGATTTGAAGGACATGGTCTGATGTGGCTGAAGCTGTCTTTCAGGTTTTCTTTTTTTTTTTTTTTTTACCCTTCACTTGAATCCGAGCGGTTCTGTACTGTGAGCCCAGTTTTTTAATTAAAATGCGCTCCTCGGCTCAATATTTGGATTAGTTGAGGTTTAAGCGCAGACTGTGAAATTTAATTTGATGATATTCTCAGCTATAACAAATGAACAGGTAAACAATCACAGACCTTTCCCCATAATCCTTTCAATTTCCAAGTGGCATTTGGGCTGTTAAAGACAGCTTCAAAGATGTGTTCATTGTATATAGGCAGTGCTGCATATTCCTCGATGTGTCATACATATCAGGGTGCTGCACTTTATGAAAGTGGTGGTGTTAATACATTTTCTGTATTGAAAACTGGGAATACCTGCTGTTGAAAATCATCCCCGTGTATTCAATCAACTATGAATCGATAATTCTTTTGCGTTTTATTTTTTTAAGCTCTTCATTTATTCACTAAATATCGAAGCAAATACATCTCTTTTCTCCTTTTGTGATTAACTGACCAAAACAAATATTATGATAAACACCATCCATCTGAGTTGTTGTTGATGGGAAAATTAAGGTGTATAAAACAGCTTATACCGCTTAAATTAGGAAACGAGCTGTGTTATTTGTGTAACATTTCAATAAATGTAAAATTCATGTAAATGCACTTTTTTTCTGTCCTTTTTCCAAACCAGTCTATACCGTGCATGAGGAAACCACACAGTTCCATAAATGAGAGCAAATCAACAAGTGTCTGAGCTGTCAAACCGGCCTGAAAACACCAGGAACCTGCTCAAACGCTGACATGAATGACTTAAACAGTTCTCCTCCAGTTTACCTATTTAACGCGGTGGGTGAAATGAGAGAATGAGATCAACTGCCAAGTGTAACTTGAAAGAATGTGAAAAGACACAAAACAAGATTTTCTTTTTTCTTTTTTTTGGATGATTTGAAAACAGTTTAAAGACCTGAATCCATCCAAATAATGTTGGCACTTCTAAAATAATGCGCCGCACATTGAGGAGCTGTTATTGAACAGCTGTTCCAATTTTGGGGGGTAACAAAGTAAGAGTGAGCATCAGAAACATTTCAGAACACACATAAATGCCAACGACTGCGTATTCTTGTTCATACACACAGTAGTAATAGACTGCATGTAGGAGGATTACAATCATCTACTCGTAAATGGCCTGTCAATCCTGATCTTCTCTTTAAGTACGGCATCACACACACACAGAAAAAAAAAAAATCAAACACCGACAGTGCAGCCCAAAGCTAGATGAAATACATGCCTGTAAGCCAGAGTAATAGCAGGAAACCCAGACACTCAGAAAAAGAGTAATGGATTACCAGCACATAATTCAGCTTTGAAACTGAAAGAGAACAGCGAGGCCTGTGCACTTCTGCAATCCAGAAGGTTTTGGGCAAAACGCTCAATTGAGATCAGTTTCGGTGTTATGGATGAAATTTCCCTCCATATTTCTGAAGAAGATATATCTTTTATCTCTTCTACATGTGCTTGGATATTGTTGGAATTCTCCATTTTCAGGCTTTCTACAGATTTTACGACATTCGATCAGTAGAGAAGTCAGCCATTGTACTTTTCTTTGTACTCTTTTCTTATTTATTATTCAACACCTTGTGGGGTACTTTATCACAACGATATCAATCAAATCCCTCCTTGAGAGGCTTAAGAAACATCTCAACATTAGTTTTTTTTAATGCAAGACATTTGTTTCCTGGCCAAGGAGGGAAGAATCAGCCGGCACTGGTGAATTAAATAGCGCATAAGACAACGGCTAAAGCTCATATCAAGAGCAAGCGAACAGCATACTGCCAAAACTCTGCAAGTAGGACTTAAGATTGATCCAATGCTAAAGTGATTCACCACCCAATTTAAATCTTTGCTCACTTTACATTTAATGACTGAGGTCAAACATTATAGACAACACACTTAAAGTCTCTTGAATAGGATTAGGTAATCTTCTGTCCGGAGAAATTAGATGATGTTGAGTTCGTTCTCATTCTTGAGCCAAAGTACACTGATGTAAATAACACAACAGGAACACAGCTACTGACAAGAAAGACTGATAAGGTTTGTAACACTATTACAGAGGCCGAGATGAGTCTCGGTCCACTGCAGCTCTAAATTCCAAGCACGCCTCTGATTTGTCAGCTCTGGGAGAATGCTGTAATAGTGGACATAATGGCACAAGGAGGGCTGTGTGTGTGTGTGTGTGTGTGTGTGTGTGTGTGTGTGTGTGTGTGTGTGTGTGTGTGTGTGTGTGTGTGTGTGTGTGTGTGTGTGTGTGTGTGTGTGTGTGTGTGTGTGTGTGTGTGTGTGTGTGTGTGTGTGTGTGTGTGTGTGAATAGGTGGGAAGAGGTGCACTGTGGGTAGACAGAAGGAGTGAATGACGGTAGAAAAATGTCTGCAGATGGATGCTGAAACAGTCATACATCCTCGTTAGACCCCCCTGTCTCCAAGCGGCCACAACGGTCCCCTCGTCTCGCCACACACAAACACAAACGCCCACGCACCAACATCCCATCACTAACTGTACATACCGGATTGTGAAAGTGCAATACTTTTGGCGCATTGACCAGAGTGTGTCAGAAAGCGGTAAAAGAAGCGGTTATTGGTGTCGCTTCATGAGTGTTAGTTTTTACTCTCTTTTTCTTTGATGAGATATCTCCTCTTTAAGCCCTCATTGTGATAGTTCTAAACTGCCCTCTATTCAAACAAACGTTCTCTCCAACTTGCTTTACACTGTCAAATAGTGAGAAAACATTTGCTTTTGAGTACATGACTTATTTTCCAAAAGAGGGCCCACTTTCCAAGTGTACAGCCACACTAAAAGCTATTTATGGCTGTCCTCATGCACAGTGGTACTTTGAGCTAAATGCCAGTTTCAACATGGTGACATGCTGTTAGTAACAACCTGAACATGCTCATATTTAGAAGATTTAGAGCTTGGGCGTACACCTGGTGCAATGAAGCGCCAAGAACAACACCGGTGTCTCAGCTAGTTTCACATTGACATATTTGTCATTTTCTCTTGCATTATCTCAATTGTTTAAATAGTAACTCTAATTGAAATGTGTGTCGATGGTGGAGTGCATGGCCGGCCGCGCTATCACACTGAACAGATGGAGAAGAAAAAGTTTTATTTAAGTCAGAGACAGATTAAGATATTCACAATGATCAGGATGCTTTATGAGGTTATGTGTGTAAAATCTGCAGCTGTTTTTAAAACCACACACATCCAGTGCATTTTTTTTCTCTTTGCATTTGGTGCATTGCTACATCAGCCTGTATTCTGTGAACACGAGACACCTATCAAGGGAACTGACTTTTGCTGTAAGGTAACCACAAGCTCATGAACCGAATTCCTTCCCGTCATCAATTTCTGAGGTAAATTTGCATCTTTTGAGAAGACATGATGAATCGCATACATTGTCAAACGTCAGGGCATTAAAGATACAGTGTTCAACTTTTACTTTCCAAAACTATCAAGATGTGACCTTGTTTACCGCAAATATAATGAGTGTAACTTCATATAATGCTCAAAAAAAATTCTTGAAATTCACTCAAATGAGTCTTTATTAGACAATAAGTCATTGTGAACATGCACTTTTTGCCTGCCCATAATGTGTAACATCGCACATGACTGATATTTGACCACTTTTTTTTTTTCCTTTTATAATAATGCATGGGTTTTATATAGCACTTTTTTTTTCTGGGAGCTCAAAGCACTTTACATTATATGTAGCCACAGCTGCCCCGGGGCAGACTGATGGAAGTGAGGCTGCCAAACTGCACCACAACCACCAACCCTCTCTCTCACATTGCGTTCACCCAGGCAGGTTGGGGTTTAGTGTCTTGCCCACTTGCCCTTCAGCATGTAGAGATGGGAATCAAACATGCAAACTTCCGAATGGGAGACGACCGCTCTACCAACTGAGCCATGCCGGTTTTCTCAAAGTACCGCAGAGATTGATGGGAACATCATTAGTGGCAGGCTTTTAGTCATATATCAAAGTAGTGAATTAATTAAAATGTTAATTTGATTATGTCATTAGATGAAAGTAAAGACATTTAGTCTCGGTCCACACAGAAATTAAAAAAATAATAATGATGAACCGTCAACGAGAAGAGAAGTCAGGGTCATGTCATCAAGTGAGTTGAGATTGTTCCAACCTTAAATTGTGTATAGAAGACGACGTTTGATACACAGAAGACAAACTAATGCAGAGAAGAATTCAGTGAACTGATGCTGTTAGTCTTAAGAATTAAGAGGTAAATTCATCCTGTTGCAGTGGGCCGTCTCGTGAATGTCTTTGTATTGTCAAAACACCGAAGCACAGCAGTTCGTTGTTGCTTCTTTAGGAAATTGAGTGACTGTATCCTGAAGGGAAAAAAAGTATCTACTGAGTTGAGAAGTTACCTCATACAATACTTGTAATTGTCTCTCATAGTTATGATTATGATGTCTTAAAAGAATGTGCACATATTGTGATGTTGCTGTGTCCAGTCCAGTGACTGAAGTTACATCAGCTAGTTGGAATTCAGATGGCCGCGCGCACATGTTACTTGGATTTATTTGAGACAATCTTTTTAACTTTCAGCGCTCCACTGCACATGCCTGTGACTCCATGGCTGCCCTTTTGATCAGTCATGCAAAACTATGCAAAACACCTGTTGCTGAAAAAGAAAAAAAATGCCTTCAAGGACTGACCGCTTCATGAAGAAGCAAGTCGCTTCGAAACATGCAGAAGGCAGCTAAAAGATCTTGATAATGTAAGTTAACATTTATTTAGGGCTGAGGATTTACTGTACGTATTTCATCTAATCTACATGGAGGCTGATGTTAGTTATAGCCTGCTGTGTTTGATTAAGTTGAAAACAGGATTGGGTGAAAGTTCACAAAGTGTAACGATGGAGAGAAAAACTAACATTTGGCACAGGGAAAACCACAGAAAGGTACTTTCTGGAAAGCCATTTTATTCAAATAACAGTCTAAGGAAAGCTTGTTACTGCCAAAAGTAGAGGTCTAGTAATTTGTATCTGGAGTACATCAGACAGGAGTTTGTGACTGTGGATTTTCAATCGGTTTGTCTCCATGAAGTAAAATGAAGGATGAAAATACAGATTGTTGCTTCTTTATAATCACCTTCATTGCTAAACTGAATTAACTTAATAAAAAACATTTTGAGCACAAATGACGATTAACCCCTGCCGTCACTCTTTTTTTTTGCTCATGCTGTCGTCAAAGGACGCAGACAACTGAGAAAACTGCAGCCTTGGATGGGAATTGTTTATTTCCAATGGACTTTTAGCCTTTATTCAATTAAATTAAACAGTTTTTGGGCGAATACTGGACTCTTTCTCTACCCTTGAAAATGTTAACATTAAAATTTGAAATGGCTCTTTCATTGGGCAAGGAATTACTATTAACCTTTATCCTTTACCAAGCTCAGTAACAAGCCCTCATCAGCAAGACGAGGGCAGCTGGTTCCAGATGTGGATGGTTTGGTACTTGGCCTGTGGCCCTCTCAGTTTGCCAGAGCAGTGCTATCACACGTATTACAGACCAGGGTCTACATTTAGTGCAGACCAAAAGGTAACTTTGGTTCATTGTAGATAAGACGATTCACAAATTGAACTTGTTTTGCTACTCTGGTCCAAGTTTTGCAATAATTGTGGCATGAGTGGCATGTTTTCACGACAAGCGAGTATAACATACATGAGATAGAAGTACAATATTTGTTGCTGGCATTGGTCACTATGTTTTGTGTTATTTGTGTTTCACTGATTGCAAAGATTGGCTGTGGATTATTATAAATATATTGATGGATTGAAGTGTAAATCAAATGGAGATACAGCAAATAGATTAAATGTGTTATATCTGTGTCTCATACAGTATAGTATTGGTTCTTAGCCCACGGGAGCCTGCAGGTGTAAAAGTATCTTAAGACTGTATGGATTTGTGAGCTTGGTTTGGATAATTAGCTTCAGACTCAGGAGAATGGACCCTTTAAAAAGACAATGTCCATTCAATACCGTCTGCACAGGTGCTTCCCCGGGTCTAACAATGTGTATTTGTTAAGAATTGTTGTGCTGTGATTGTGCTATTCCTTATTTAGCCTTAAGTGGATCATAGTGTGTGTTTTTTCTGAAAAATAAAAAAGCTATTTCTTTAAGTGAAATAGTTTTAAAGGGTTAAACTTTGGAAGTAAAGAAAATAACAATGGCGATCACTGAGATTTGGGAAATATACTTCACAGATCAGATAATGCACACATGCACATTTAGTTAAATGATGATGATTATTATTATTGTGATTATATCATCATCATCATCATCATCATTTTCATTATTATTATTATTATTAGTAGTAGTAGTAGTAGTAGTAGTAGTAGTAGTAGTAATAATAATAATAATAATAATAATAATATTATTATTATATCATCAAGGCCACATAAACACTGTCAAAAATGCTTTGGAAAAAAAATGTCATCCTTTTATATCACCATTTTTAATAACCACTCTATAACTTCACTGCGAGAGGGAAACTTTGAAAGCTGCTGCCATCCTCTTCTTACTGCAACAGACACCACCCACCCATCGCCCCGGAGCATCTTGTGGTAAACATCCCCGGCGTCCTCAGCAGCCCAGCTGAGCTGTGCCCTTTGCTATGTCGTCCCCGGCTCTCCACCATCCACCCACAGCCCCAGTCACTTGTCCTGAAGAGAGCTGGCAGGACTACAGTGAGGCAAACAAAGACACAAATGGCCTCTTCAGACAGCTTGTACTTGCATCTATTACCCCCTCGTTTCTGCGGCTCACAAAAGCCCCTCGTCGAGCCACTGTTGCACGCTTGTGACGGGCTTCACGGAGCCGTCGCGCCGGGCCTTCAGGGCTCACGGCTTCTGCAGTCCAGACAGTCAGAGGTCAGTAATGAATATACATGTGTGGTCTACACCGTGGATGATACTGGGAGAAATAGAGCGAGGGAGGAAGATGAATATTGAGTTAACGTGCTGAGCGGAGCACGGCTACATTCCCAGTTCCCCAGTCACAGTGTCCTCTGCTGTTAGTCTCAGTCTGGCTTGTGAACATAAATATTTACATGGCTGTCACGATCAGGATTTATAGGACATCTCTCCGCTCTTCCCGTAAGAGAAATCTAAAGTATGCTTTATTCCCTCTTTTCTTTTGCAGAGGTAAGTTTCCTTTGGCACAGCGGCAATGAAATTCGTGTTTGCTCTGGGATGTCTTTGCAGCCCTGTTTTCTCAGTATTGTATACTGAGTGCACGGGGTGTGAATATTGTCTCATTATATTGACAGTTCCCCTCCTCGCCAGTTTCAATAACCAGCATTCAGCAAAAGAAGTGCTGTAATATAAACAGTTTGGATATTTCCAACTGGTGGTTTGGTGACGTGAGAAAGGGGAACAGAGGCAATAAAACACATGCACTGTATTTATTGTCTTCCTTTGTAATACTGGATGCAATAACCATTCTGCAAGATAACCTGCCTGTTGTGAGTTTCTGTGTGGATGTGCGTGTCCAGACAAGCTCCAAATTGTTTCTGACCGTTACCCGAATATTCTCGATTGACACTGCACCACGCAAACGCTTTTCCCTCTTCCTCTTACCTACTCGCTTTCCTCCTGATTCCATTCTAATCTGCCAATGCCAAATCTATTTTGTCATGTAACTCCTCTGATAGGTTGGCATGTAATTAACTCCTTGGCATACACTGTGGGTTGTCATTTGCATGGTAATAAATCTCTGCTCCTTACTGTAGGTGGGGGGAGGTGGGGGGGGGGGGGGCATGCAGGACCGTGTGCTCAGCTTCAGCAAACATACCCGTCGAACCCCCTTATCGACCACCCAGACTACGAGCCGTTCAGCTGTTGATAATCGTCATTTCCAGGTGGCATACAATGTTGATTACACCTTGCGTATTATTTTTATGAAGGTATTTAAAGCAGCACTGTGGCTGAACGAGAGCTTTCAGATGACGAACTGTTATTAATCTGATGGTGCATTTGGAAGCCTTGTATTTATTTGTTCCTACGAGCCTTCTGCCATCCATTACAGTCATTTCCCTTTGTCCACTTTATCAGCTGTGAGGCTCATTTTTCCTGGAGATCCTTGGCCGTCGCCCAAACTATTGCTTATACGAAACGTATCTGCCAAGATGGTAAGGAGAGATACCAGACCGGCCCGCGGATGTGCTCCCGTGTGCACACGAATATTGTGGAGAAATGAAGGGTCTGTGGGGCAAAGAGAGGAGGGTTGGGGTGGAGGGGGATTGGGTGGGCGAGGTGATTATATGTGTGTGTTTTTTAGAGATGGATGAACGGGGTAAAGATTGCACTCATCTGTCGTGGTACAGTGCTCCCATCAAGTCTAATGAGTGTGCCGGGGTGACCTCAGTCTCGTAGGTTCACAGGCCTGATTAAACATCGTCTCAGACTCGGCTCAGGGGATTGTCGGGCAGACCCCCCCCCCCCCCCCCCCCCCCCCCACCACCACCCCCCCCGCTCCCCTCCCATCGTTCTAATGGCTCCTTCTGATCTAACCCCATTTATCTCTATCACCGTATTCACCCCTCTCACACCCTCACCCACACGCACCTCCGCCAGTTATTTTCTTACCTTTGTTCGACTGTCACCTGTTCGTGTCTATATGCTGCTGCAATTTTTTGACTGGCGGCCCATGTTTGTGTGTGCGTGCATGTGTGCGCCCGCTGCTTGTCAGCATCCAAAACCCAACCCTCGCATTTTCTTTGACGACCGTCCCTCCATGTTGATTCAGAACTAGTAAGTCATAATGAGGCTGAGGCTGAAGGATGATGATTAACTGCAACAGCATCCAGGAACTGGCGTAACTCATGATAAGACGGCTTTCTGCGGAGACTTTGATTTATTTGGCTGCAAGGTGTGGAATATCAGTCCGTTCCTGTGAGCTTCAGGCCGTGTGGGGTCACGAGTCGGAGACATGCAGTTAAGACGCAGCCAGCCAGTGCGTTTTAATCTTTTTCTCTTCACTTTGATCTCAGTAACTTCAGTCGAAGCCTGCTCAAATCATCACCAAGACATTTTAAAGGGTTGCAATTAGGGCCAAATAGCCTGCCATTTATCAAGCTCCTTTCATGTCCACCATTTTATTTTATGAAAGCAATCGATTGTCTCTGTGGCATGGAGGCGCAGCCTTCTGCTTGTGCTCCTATGTGAAAACGATGAGCGCAGCGCCAGGGCCGCCGCTCCAGTGGCGAGCGAGAGAGATAGGGGCGGATTTGGCAGGCTGGAACGCCATGACCAACACCTTTTTCAGATTTACACCAGAGTAATCAGACAGCCCACTCTGGTACAAAATATAGCAGCGAGTCAGAATGCCAGAGGCGCCAGGCATCTGTGTTTGCGCTCAGGGTGGGGCTCGGTACTTTGGAAAGGAGACTGAAGGGGAGATGGTGAAAAACAGACAGAGGTCAAGAGAAGGAGAGGGAGATAGAGAAAGAGAGAGAGAGAGAGAGAGAGAGAGAGAGAGAGAGAGAGAGAGATGAAGGAATAGAGAAAGTGATGACAGTAAAATAGCAAACAAAAGTAGCAAATGCTATAGACACACGTTTATTTACAGTTTCGTGTCACTGCTCCAGAGGAGTGCTCAGCTCTTTTTCAGACAGACGGCAGGGGGGGAAACATGTGGCTAACACAGACTTAGACAAAGATAGAGGCAGACAACACACACACACACACACACACACACACACACACACACACACACACACACACACACACACACACACACACACACACACACACACACACACACAGGCGGCTGGATCTTGTCGTTCCAGTAAAGTCTTACAGAGTAAATGTAGAAAATGAGCACCGTTCATGTCTAAATCCTCAGCCTCTGGAATCAAACATATTTAGTACATAAAATATGCATGGGGTTTTTTTTTTAAGATCTGGTTGGCAGAAGATACTCCTCTTTTTGTTATGGAAAGTAATACAACAGTCTTTAAATGTATGAGAATCGGAAGCCTGTTATTGAAAGAATAGAGAAAGCACACACATTAGAAAATTATCTTCCATCCACAAAGTGTATATTTCCGCACATACACACTGGAAAATTATCTTGCGTCTATAAAGTGCGCATTTCCATAAACACACACACACACACTCACACACACGGAGGAAAATTATCTTACAACCATAAAGTGTACATTTCCATGTGCACACATACCGGGACACACCGAATCAGTGCAGAGCTCCAGCCGTGCGGGGCAGGAGAGGACGCTGCAGGGCCCTGACCACATAATCATCTCCTAGAGAGTGATCATCAAGGCCTCCAACATCACTGCACAAATACACCAACCCCGGACCCCCTGGCATGAGGGGAAGGAGGAGGGGTGAAGACAAAGAGTGTTTACAGAAAAAAGGGAGGGAGAGAGAAAATAAAAAGAGAGGGTTAAAAAAAAGGGAGGGGGGTGGAGGGTGGAAAGGAAATTAAAAAGTAGAAGGCAGAACGATGAGAAAGGGAAGGTGGGTTCTGTGCTTCCAGTGGAAAATGGTGGGACATAAAATTACAGAGACAAAGAGAATATAAAATACTGAATGTTAAGAGAAAGAGTGAACAAATGACCAAAGAAACGAGAGATAGACGGATTGTGGACAGAAGAAAGGGACGGGAAAAAGAAAATTAGGTGAAGAGGGAGTTATATAGGCCTATTTTTGATGGGTTAGGGACAAGGGAGGAGAAAATTGAGATGGCAGAAATGCGTGGAAGGGAGGAAAGAGTTAGAGGTGGAAATTGGACTGTGATGACATGAAAGGGCCAAAACACAGGAGAAAGGGCACAAAGGTGCAAAAAAGAGGTGAAAAAGAAAATATAAAGAGAGAAACAGAAATAAGTGAGAGAGTGTATCTGTTTTCCACGCATGGATGTACAGCGGTGTTACCCTGGAAACGGCAGCTGCTTGGATTATGAGCTGATTAGTTGCCCTTCTCCTCCTCCAAGCCCCCCCACTCTCACCGCTGTGGTTGGCTCGGCTCAACAGGGTGTGCGCATGCTACCTTGGACATGGCCTGATGAGCAATTGCACATGCAGTCATAAACAAACACAATCATGCACATGCAGTGTTTATTCAGATGCATTCTGACAATGAACTCAGTCTTCACTCTCGGTTGCTCATTGTATTCACTGTAGCCAATACCTTTCTGCATCAACATCTCAATCTTTCACTCGCTGCCTCCCTCTCTGTCTCAGTGTGTGACGTGGCAGGGTGCTAATCTTGGCCCTTATCTTTGCCTGCAGCTCTGCTCACATTCCCTTCTCCGCGAGCACCTTATCTGCCATCACTGTCAATCAGAGCAGATCAGGCTACCTACAGCTGAGTCCACCCCACCCCCCACGCCCCCCCCACCTCTACCATCCAGCCTCCCTACACGTCCATTACCAACACTCACAACATGCATCCTCTTGCCCGCAGCACTCTACACACACACACACACACACACACACACACACACACACACACACACACACACACACACACACACACACACACACACACACACACACACACACACACACACACACCACACACACACGCACGCACACAGGCACACAGACACACATCCACGCACACACGCACACACACAACTTCATTAGAAATATTGCTATTTTCTCTGAAAGTTTGTCTGGATTTAAATCATCCTCCCGTCTTGCACAGCCGTCGTAAAATGTCCATAAGAACCTAATCAGTCTATTTGACCACTAAACCCGACCAGCTAATTACCAAGTTTCATCATGTACCTACTTATAGCAAAAACAAAGGGGAAATTAAATTTTGATTTCAATTTTTCTCAGGGGGATTAAACAGTAATTCGGGCAAAGCTATTGCTGTAAACTAAAGCACTTGTTGGAATTACCAATTCTTGTATGTAGTGAACATTTGCTTTTGCAACAACCTACTCTGTGTGACATTGTTTTCAAACTGACCTGGAAGGGCAGTTATTAGCCCTGACCCCAACTTGTAATAAACATCCACTCAAAGCACTTGTTTCTATTTTAAAATGGTATAAGTCACATTTATATTTCAATAAATCCAACTAAATGGATCATATCACAGTAAATGCTATTGTGACAATGTTAAATACAATAGACTCAAACTGCTGGATATAAATAATCTTTTTGTTGGGTCATGATGTGCTCTCATAAACAACACTCTGGGCAAGCAGCAATTATAAACCATATTTACGTTAATTGTAATCCTGGGATGGCTGTGATGATTATGAGGAAAGCAAAGGAAGACGTTATCAGATAATGTGGAGCATGAGGAAGTGGTTGGATGAGTCAAATGCAGGAAATTCAGTTTAGAATATGGGTCGAATCTTTCATGGAGCTGAAGTGCTGCCTTCATTTGACAATTGTAAATCTGTTTTCACCCACAACATGACCTGCATTTTGTTTGCTTTTTTCTGTTTGTTTGTTTTTTTTACGTGTTTGGTATTTGGATTCATTCTAATCTGATGTCAACTCCAGAATTTTAACCAGGAGAAAAAGCCAGATTATATTCTAACAGGACTTCCACCATTGAAGGTGTACTACTTTTGTCATTAGTCCAGAGTCATGCTCGTACACAGTCAGTCCAATAGACATGCAAATGAACACACACAGTCCAGCCGGTAGGTACTCTCCTGCAATCAGGTAGGGCCATTGACCTGTCCCCTGTGATCACACAGGGAAACCCACCCATTTAAGTACTGTGTGCACAGCCCACATTCACAGACACACCCACTAATCAGATGTACTAATCCAGACTGCTGGCATTTTGGTTCACAAGCCTCGCCATGGGGGCAGGCGCACCACAGGTACAACAAAAGTAGCAAAAAAGAAAAAAGAAAATAAAACAGCACAAATCCCTTTTGGGCAGGTTTAATATTTTTAGGCCAGGGCACTTTTATATGGGGGCAGGTGTGCTCTGGCTCCCTAATGCTGAAGTAATTGTAGATAATGGAGTTTTAAGGACAGCTGCTGATGCGGGTTTAAGTAGGATTTGGGCAGAGATTTATGGCGGAGGGGAAAATAGGCGGACGGGTGGAAAAGTTCGAGCGGTGCAAGCATGAGGGAGTGAGGTAGGAGGTGAAAAAAAGAGATGCAGAGGTTAGGGGTTAGGGAGGTGTGCTAATGTCTGAAAAGGTGAGAGACAGGACATGAGAAAAAGGAGGGATGAAGAAAAAAAAATATGGTGATATGCTATTACAGAAAAAAAGCTTTGGGATTGAGAGGGTAAAACATTTTTTTAAATGAACTCATCCATAGTTTAGTGCAAAACGAGAGACCGTCTGGCCCGGTGCTTCTCCAGAATAGGGGGTTATAGAGGGCACAAGCTGGATGACTAATTGGGGAGGATATGAAATGAGGCTTGACTCAATCTACACCCTTGAATCAACTCTGCCCTACAGTATGCATCAAATGGGATCCCTAAGTGGTGCTTCTCCATTGATTATACCCTTTCAATGTTACGCTCCAACTCCTTGTTGGAGAAACTTGACAGAAAAAAAGAGGGTGAGGGAATTGAAGGGGGTAGTTGGAATACCGGTCAATACTTAGCAGGGGCAAAGTAGAAAAAAATAGAAAAGCAGAAAGTGAGTAATATCACATAAACAGATAGCCATGAAAGCGATTTGAAGGAAAGGGAGAGCGAGAGAGAGGACAAGGTGTGTAAAAAGTGAGTTTGGCTCGCCGTAAACGCAGCCGTGCGTGGCACTTCGCCTGGCATGGCACTCACACTTTATGAGGTGTGGAGGGGCCGTCTCCCTCGCCTCTCTGCCCGTTTTAATGATACAGTTTAAATGGAAAAGCTGGAGCTTCAGTCGCCACCAAGGACTCGACTCCCTTTGGTTCAGACACACACACACACACACACACACACACACACACACACACACACACACACACACACACACACACACACCGAGATGGAAATGCATAAATATATGCTCATGCATCCGCATTGAAGGAAACCTAAGCACACACATCTCCAAATCTGAAATATTTTCCCTTTAAATGCAAAGTAAAGTATAAAGATGGTCCATTTGGTGTTATCATCAAGTGAAGGTACTCTTTGGTTTCAATTAGTCTAAAACAAACAGTATAGTACTGTCCATGGAAGGTCTCTGTGTGTGTGTGTGTGTGTGTGTGTGTGTGTGTGTGTGTGTGTGTGTGTGTGTGTGTGTGTGTGTGTGTGTGTGTGTGTGTGTGTGTGTGTGTGTGTGTGTGTGTGTGTGTGTGTGTGTGTGTGTGTGTGTACGTGCTCTAGTAGATCTAGTTTGTGTATATGCATAAACAATATATTTGTATACGTAAACACATATTGATGTTATTTCCATAAATGTGTGTGTATGCACATACACGCACATCCACGCACACACACTCCTACATACAAAGTGCAATCATTTTGTCTGTTGTGTCAGTATGCATGAATGGGATTTTCTGAGAATAAAAGCAAAATATTCAAATGAATTAACTGAGCCGAATTGAATAGTCAAATCAAAAAGCAGCGCTGTAAGTATTATGAAGGGAAAAGATGAACAGGTTCACGGGTAACTCATGAACAAAGGAGCTGCCATTTTCATAGAAAATGTTATAAATATTTGAAGTTTTCATAGGGGATGTTTAAAGTCGCCCAAAAAATGGATATTGCCCTTTGGACTTCCACACACAAGGATGCATGCTCGTCCACACACATGCTCGAAAATGATCATAGGCCAGAGGCAAAGCCCGGGATAAGACGGGAGAGCGACAGCAATGAAGCCGTGAGGTGAAACTGGCTGTCAGGGCTGTGAAGTCTCCTCAGATCTGCCCCGTGTGCCCGGCCACTGTACAGACAGAAGACAGGGTTTCTACCTACACCCCTCACCTATCACTGTAACCTCTCAGAGGAGAACATACCGCAGTAATGCAATATTGATCTGTCAATGCTGTGTGTGTGTGTGTGTGTGTGTGTGTGTGTGTGTGTGTGTGTGTGTGTGTGTGTGTGTGTGTGTGTGTGTGTGTGTGTGTGTGTGTGTGTGTGTGTGTGTGTGTGTGTGTGTGTGTGTGTGCGTGCGTGCGTGCGTGCGTGCGTATGTGAAATGACTGCTCACCAGCCTTGTGTACAAGTGACTGAGTTGTGTGATGTTAGTTGATGCGTGTCTCGCTGTTTCTACGACCGGAGTCTTCACACTCTCGTGTGTGTGTGTGTGTGTGTGTGTGTGTGTGTGTGTGTGTGTGTGTGTGTGTGTGTGTGTGTGTGTGTGTGTGTGTGTGTGTGTGTGTGTGTGTGTGTGTGTGTGTGTGTGTGTGTGTGTGTTATCAGGAGGTGGTGAAAGGAGCGGTGCATTAATAAGCCAGAGGTGAGGTGTTAGCCTCGGTGCTATTCCTGACACCTCGCTGTCAGAGTCTGACTGAACAGACACTAGCAGGGGCCTGTACACCCTCATTTCACCTTTCATTCCTGGGCGTCTGATCTCCTCTTCTCTTTTTCCATCTGTTTGGCTCTTTCGCTTTTCAATTTGTGATGACGAATGGCTTGTGTGTGTCTCTGTGTCTGTGTGGGTGTGTGTGCACGCGCGTGTGTGTGTGCGTGTGTGTGTGTAATCATTTACATTACTTATAGCAAAGAAAGCCTTTACAAGTCAACAGTATGACATGTTTACAAATCCAGGTCAAAGATGTGGTGAAGTTGGACACATATCTTGCTTGCCCGTGAACGAAGGGTTAAACCCGCAGCCTGTGGTTATATGCATGCATCCAAAAATAAAGCAAACATTCATTGTACGCTCATTTTTGGCTCATTGTCGGTCATGTCACAACAGATTTGTGCCCAGTTCTTCATTCTGATTGATTATCCATGTGACAAAATTGTTTGCTGAATCAAAATAACCAAAGGGCAAAATCATTACCCTTTGTTTACACAGCAGTAGCACATAACAATCAAGGAGTGAACATTTTACCTTCCCGTGGCATAGTAACAGAGAAAAGAAAATCTGATGCAACCCTTGTACCTGATAAAGCAACTGGCACAGACCCATTACGGAGCCTGAAATTTTCCCTGGTACCTCATCCAGTAAGCTCTCGGGAAATGTGGGACAGAGAAGTGTCACAAAGAAAATGGTAAAAAGGAGAGGCGAGATTCATATTCTGTACATTCACAAAGCTTCTTTTTTTTTTTTTTCTTACACAAGAGTTTCTTTATGTTTGCATGAGTCAGTGTTGTGTGCTTCATTCTTTTCTGGATTCAAAAAAAAATTTTTTTTTTGTGACATAAAAAAAGGGAACATGACAGTAACAAAGAAAGAAAAATGAGTTTTTGTGCGCTGTATGATTAATATCATTCTACCATCATTCAGAGATGGTAAATGTACAGACATTCTTTGTCTAAGAAGTGTGTGTGTGTGCGTGTGAGTAAATGAGAAGCAAAAGTTTATTTTTTGAAATTGGACTAAGAGAAGAAAGTACAATTTTCTTTTAACATACATACAGATGGTTAGTGCTCTTTAATAGGTCCTGCTACTCTCCTCCACTCTACTGTTTTATGTCGACTGCAGTATTTATCCATGTCAAGACACTCATCACACATTCAATAGGTGTCGTTTCTTCACAGTCGTGCCTTTTTTTTTTCACTTGTTCAAAACATCTCGACTCAAAATGTACCAGATAAGTCCATTTCCACCGACTACATGAATGACATATTGTCATGTGTGACCTCTGTTGGACCGACACATCAATGCACTGAAAGGGCGCAAGAGGACCAGAGAGTGATTTTACTTCTTGACTGTGATGAGTGAAAGAATAAATATACTTGGATGATTTTTAGCTGTTTGGTTGAAGCAATACAGTACTTTGGAATTGATTAGGTTCTTTTTTTTTTTTCCTCAAAACTGCATAAAATTGATCATTTTACTTAAATCGTTGCAGTGCTTTGATAGATATGTTTTGTTAATGTTTACAACATGTTGTTTAATGTGTTGCTTTATTCAATATTCAAATGGGTAAAAATCAAGGAAAAGCTGAATTTGGGGCAATAAACTTTGAATACAATGTTTTAGGACCAACGAGACCATGTGAAAGTTGAAAATCTGGACAATATCATCCCTTTAGGAGTGACAATACTTTGGACTTTTACTTCAGTATCTTTTTCACAGTACTTTTATTTGTCCATGGGTACAAATTAGGCACTGTAATAGTTGGACTTAATCACTCGTTCTCAGGCCATTTCCACTTCTGCTACTGGTGAGCCAATGTTGACTTTTATATTTTCGTTACATCCACATATTAGACGCATCTTCTGGGTGAAGATCTGCTGTTATTTGGTG